>NC_092212.1:27061574-27099595 GCF_043381705.1 Parasteatoda tepidariorum
ACATATGTATATATATATATATATATATATACATTAACTGGTCTTTTACCTGGTTTAGTTAGGCCAATATTAAGTGTCGAAATTGTAATGATTTGCATATTTAATGTAAATATAAATTGTTTCATGAATTTATATTTTTTCTATTACAGTGAAAACCGCACTTGCTGGTAAGTGTATTTCATGCAATATTTTTAAAAGTCATTTTTCGAAAAATTTAATTAAATTCTTTGCAATTATTAGATAATGTGAAGTCTGTAATCTAAAAGTCTGTACATCTTAAATGAAACTAAACATCTCATTTTAACGCAGATAACGAATTTGATAGTCAGATATACCCATTAATGCATAATGGAAAGCTTAATATAGAGTCAACTATGCACTTTAAATGAATTTTAATGGCTGTAATCATGGGTTAAAAAAATTTTAAGAAAATATAATTATAATTATCATAAGCTATTTAATGTATTTAAGAATTAAGTTATTAAATAAATAATATCTTGAGAATTACTATAGGAATTCAGAAAAAATTCCTGATTTTCTAAAAATAGTGAGTAAACTGTAAGAATTAACTAAAACAATAAAAAAAAATTTAATTCTATAAACAAAAACACAACAATGCAACATTTTTAATTGAAAATTAAGATTTCTTCTCTTAAATAGAAAGATAAAATGAAACCATTATTAATTAGGAATGTAATGAAGGATACATTAACGAAAAAAAATGTCATTCGGTACATTCGGAACTAAAGGTACGAAATATTTTTCACTGCTTGCTACACTCAAATTCTTTTAAAATTGCATTGTTATAATTGTCTGCAAATGTAACGCGAAAAAAAAGCCTCCTTGGACAAGTGGTATTGCTGATGCTCGCTTTATAGCACGAAGGTCCTTCCTTAGCTTGTACTCTCTGTTCTTCAATATAACAAAGGCTTAAAAGCTGAACTCTGCATTGAGTACACAAGCTTGCATATAAAAGTGAAACAATATATAAAAAAAATATTTTTAAAAAATTGTCATCGCCGCAAGGTGATCACAGGTTACCCATTGGCAAAATGGTTGTTGTCTAATTTTTTTTGGAAAAGCAACTTTATTGTGTTCTCATCTTGGACATCTTTAACTGTTAATCCTGAGCTACTCAGTGCACAATTTCGCAGACATGTTAATCACCGTGTTAATCAGTTCGAACTCTCTATATTTGTGATATTTGAATTAGTATTGAAAATCATTCAGTTTGAACTATGGGTTAGAATTTCTGATTCTTAATCAAAACAATAAAAACAAAAATATCGTTCAAATGATGAAATTCCCTTTTGCTCAGAACTCAAGAAGTATTTATGGGTTCTCTCTGTTCCCATATTCCAAATATAAACTCACCAACTTAATGCATAACAAAATTAAAAGTGAAAAAAAGAATTCTAAAATTATAATCAAACAGCACGGTCACCATAGCAACGCATGTAATGACGACGCATGCTCACTGTTTATTATTACTCTTGATTATTGTAGTTGAAAAGTGTGAGGACGCCATGAAATCCAAACCAATATCCATTTTGCCAAAGGGTAATATAATTAAATAAATGTTGAAAAATAAATTATATTAGAGGAGAAAAGGACGTACTTACGCTAAACAACAATTTCTCGATAGCAGGAATACGAAATTGAATCGGCAGTTCAACGACGTTATAAAATAACATAAAAAATATGACGGACAATATATTTCAGTTTAAAACTAAAGTTTTCTTTCCGCAATATGATTACTTTAGTTATTACATTTAACGGTTTTATGTTATCTTTGAATATTTCCCATTCTACATAATTCCAGAAATTTTTTATTTAATTAATTTTATTGAAAATAATACTTTTCTGCCGAAATTATTGGATATTTTTTATGATTCTTTTAATGTAATGTTTTAAATGAATAAGTTAAAAAATGTAATTGCTAATAATTAACTGGAATTTTTAAAAAAAATTATTTCAATCCTTGACTAAGCACACAGAAGCTTGCTTAAGCAGTATAAGCTTAATAAAATAAGATTTATTTTCCTTTCTTATTAATATAGTTGAGAAAATTTGAATCTATTAAATTGCTTCGCATTTTTAGCTATATTTTTTATATTACGAAGTAATATACTCATGGATATTTCACCGGATAAAATCAAAGAAAAAGAAAAAAAATCTTGATTTCAGATTTTTGATGGAGGTTTGCTTTTTGGAGCTGCAAAAAATTAAATATGTGTTCTTAGAATATTGATATTTTTTAATTTTAATATTGTGTTCATTATTTGGCTGTTTTTCATTTTAGGCAACTTCAGAAAAATTCAAGTTTAATTGAGGAAAAAATTTAAAAGCAATATATAACGTGATTTTTTTGCAATTTAAAGAAAGGAATACTAAAATAAGTTCCGCTAAATAGTTTTTTGCAAACACGCAAAAAAGTTCTTAACTATTTATTGTGCATTAAATGAATAGTTACACAGAGCGACTTATTAAGAAATATGGCCTTTTTGAACCAAGTGGTTAAATTAGAAGGCGTAAAATGTTAAATAGGTATTGTAAATATTTTATAATAATTATTTGATTATTATAATATTTTATAATAATTATTTGATTATTGCATCATTTTATAATAATTATTTGTTTATTGCATTATTTTATAATAAGTATTTGATTATTTCATTGTTTTATATTAATTATTTGATTATTACAATATTTTATAATAATTATTTGATTATTGCATCATTTTATAATAATTATTTGCTTATTGCATTATTTTATAATAATTATTTGATTATTACAATATTTTATAATAATTATTTGATTATTACAATATTTAATTGTCAAATGTTAGATTTGCGATAATTGTGAAATATATGACATTTATGTGTTATTTTGTTCTGGGATGTAAAAATAGCACTTTTCCGAGACCTTTTAGTCTTCAAGTTCACTTTATAAATTGCTAACAACTTATTAACTGGATGTTTCATTCTAACAAAAGTTTATACATTACAATTTTCAAACTCGTTGTTATTAATAAGCTGTTAAATGGTATTAAATTCATTACTAGGAAAAATATTTCTAAATTTTTATTTAAGCATCAGCCTTATTTAACAGAATTTTCGAAAATTCTTCACATGTATATTTAGTTTTTTTTTTTGGAACTGTATTTCTCCGCTCGAATAGATACCTGCAAGTGACGTCACTCATGGTTAAATCATGGTATTTATTTATTCCACGATTCAGTAGCCAATCAGGTTCTATACACGCGCGTGATAACACTTCCAAATATCCAATTAAATCTGATCCGAAAATTGATTCAATATGATTATATACCTAGCATTATAGTTGCAGCTTTAAATGCCAAGCATAACCATGTGATTAGTTCTAACCGTGTAATTCTCGAGTAGCAAGTACCCATTTAGCCCCGAAGATTTGAATCTTGGTAGCTAAGGCCATGAATGCAACAAATCTTGTCTTGTAAGTTTCACATGATTATGGCCATTTCATAAAGTTTTATAAGGAGATATTTCGAAAAGAATATTATACGAATTTCAGTAATTCATCAGAATTAGGACATTTTGTGGTCAAAATTAGGGCATCCACCCCCTTGGAATAGGAACGTAACGTAGAATATGACCAAAGATTCGAAATTTTTTTGAATAGTCTTCAGAATGAGAGAAAAAGAGGTGTAATAATTGTTTTTCTTAAGCAAGAAATCTTTTCGAAGACATATTTATCGATGTATGCAGATGCTGGTTTTAAATGTAACTATAAGTAACAGATAATAAGTAACCAGTATATTAACAAGTTTTCAAGTGGAACTTTTTTATAGAAATGCATGCGACAGTTAAGGAAATTTGAGTAAATGAAAGTTCTTGAAGAGTGAAATAAGCTCTTACTTTTCTAAGTTATAAACTATTCATAACAATTCGTTATTTTTCACCAAAATGCCAAGAAGCATTTAAAATAACTTGAATACAAAAAAATCAAGAGCGGCAAGTATACGATATGCTTCACGATATATTTCAAGAAATGCAGCTTGACATCCATTCATTCATTTTCTTTCTGTTTCTGATAAAACAACGATAAAACAGAATTTAATATATATATATATATCTTCTATTGCGCGTATATGAAATTTGAGACTGTACAATAGTTTAAAATTATTTGAAAAAGATTTCAGAGCGAGAGAAAAGCTTAAATGATTTCAAGAAATTAGTCTTCTCTCGTCTGTTAGGTCTAAAATGGAAAATTCTTGAAAAATTCAAGATCATACTAAATTAATTTCTTCTTTTTGTTGACAAGTAGACAGGTGACAGTTTAAAATGAAAAATATCATACTATGAAATTCATCGCACAACACCTTTTTTAGTGTTTTCTTTTATTACATATTCTAATTTATTTATAAAGCAATTTAATTTCTTCTTTTCCTTGACGCGGTAGACAGGTAACAGTTTTAAATGAATTCAATACACGAAACCCTTTTTAGTGTTTCCGTTTATTATATATTGCCGAGCCTTCATTTACAAGGCAAATTAATTTCTTCTTTTTGTTGACGCGGTAGACAGGTAACAGTTTAAAATGAAAAAAGATCATACTATGAAATTCAACACACGACACCTTTTCTTAGTGTTTTCTTTTATTATATATTCTACTTCATTTATAGGGTAAATTAATTTCTTCTTTTCGTTGACGCGGTAGACAGGTAACAGTTTTAGATGAATTCAATACACGAAACCCTTTTTAGTGTTTTCGTTTATTATATGTCGCCAAGCCTTCATTTATGAAGCAAATTAATTTCTTCTTTTTGTTGACGCGGTAGACAGGTAACAGTTTAAAATAAAAAAAACATACTATGAAATTCAATACACGACACCTTTTCTTAGTGTTTTCTTTTAATATATATTCTACTTTATTTATAAAGTAAATTAATTTCTTCTTTTCGTTGACGCGGTAGACAGGTAACAGTTTTAAATGAATTCAATACACGAAACCCTTTTTAGTGTTTCCGTTTATTATATATTGCCGAGCCTTCATTTACAAGGCAAATTAATTTCTTCTTTTTGTTGACGCGGTAGACAGGTAACAGTTTAAAATGAAAAAAGATCATACTATGAAATTCAACACACGACACCTTTTCTTAGTGTTTTCTTTTATTATATATTCTACTTCATTTATAAAGTAAATTAATTTCTTCTTTTCGTTGACGCGGTAGACAGGTAACAATTTTAAATGAATTCAATACACGAAACTCTTTTTAGTGTTTTCGTTTATTATATATTGCCAAGCCTTCATTTATAAAGCAAATTAATTTCTTCTTTTTGTTGACACGTTAGACAGGTAACAGTTTAAAATTAAAAAGATCATACTATGAAATTCAATGAACGACACCTTTTCTTAGTGTCTTTTTTTTAATTATATATTCTACTTTATTTATGAATCAAATTAATTTCTTCTCTTTGTTGACACGGTAGACAGGTAACAGTTTTTGTTTATGGAGTTAATCTGATTACTTATACTTCTCTCTATTGAGTTACTCGGATCTTGTTTTTGTAATTTGATTATTATATATTTTTTAATGTAGATAGTTTTTTTTTAAATATTTCTGTAAGAAAGTATTAATATTTTTATTATTTTCAGATGCAGAAAACAAGCGTAAGAAGACTTTTTTTTTCCTTCTTTTTGTTAGTTGCGGTTTAGAAAAATTGATAATTTTATTCTAAAATGTAGTTCTAAAGCTGTTTGAGCCTAAAAATAACATCTTGGCAGTATAAAATTGACCAATATTTCAAGCTGCTAGAATGAGTTTAAATACGAACTGTGTTATGTATTTTAACGTTTTAAGTACTAGTGATTTTTTTAGATGAAGCAGAAGAATGTTGCGGGCTACAATAATCCATTTTAAAAGTGCATTAAAATAAAGGCATACTTAGGAATCTATTAAATAGTTTCGTGTTTCAGTTACCATACTTTTAAAAAAAAGTTTATTTCAGAAAAACATAAAACTTGAATGTCATTCTTTTTTTAAATAAAAAATTTTGTGAAAATTATGATGATTTTTCCGTGTATCGTTAACTGAAAAATAATGAAAAGAAGGAGGTTTTAAAATTGTGAAATTAGTTAAAGAGTTGAAAGATAAGATAAAGAAATTAGAAGAAAGAAGAGAAGATAGTGAAAATAATTAAATATTTTGTGGTTAATAACTGTTTAAAGAACTTTTCCATTATTAAAATACACATCATTAAGAAAACAATACGATAAAATGAAATGTAAATAAAAACAATTTAATGCTTAATAGTCATACAAAATGATCAAATATTTAGTATTTAAACCTTTTATATTTTAAAATTTGGTCTTATTAAATTTTCAGATACTACATAAAAATTGTAACCTACCTTCTTGTAATTTTTTTTTACCTTACTTGGATGCAAATAACTTAGATAGTAATTAAAATTGCTTTAAATATATATGTGTACAACAAATATGTTAAAATTTCTCAATTCGAAAAGGAGAATTGAAAAAATATTATTATTTCAGGAAATTAAGATCTCTAAATAAGTTATTATATGTTTAGTCGTGAGCTAAAATGATTTTCAAAATAATAATCTTAATAATAATAATTTGCAGCTGGATATAAGGAACTGAAATTAATAAAAAATTAATTATTCATTTCGTAATATTATTATTATGTTTATGATATTTTGCAATTTTAATATTTTCTTTGACAAGCATTTGCAGTTTCACAAAATATCTCAAATGTTTATTTAATTTTTTTCTGTGATTCTCAAGGTATATACTTTTTAAATATTAGACTGAACCAACAAGAATTTCTTTTAAAAAAAATTATTGTAACCCGTGGCTAAACACATGAAAACTTTTTTAATGCATTTAGTTCCATAAAAAAATTAACTTATGATTTTTCTTGTTACTATTGAGAAATTCGATTCAGATATTTATATTGACAAAATATATTTATAATCTTATGTCTTTATTTATCAGTTTATAATCTTTACGGAGGTAAGTGTTTAATTACAAAGTAGAAAGTATCTAATTGAGCATGGTTTAAAATTTCCTTATAGCTTATTAATGCTTTTTACCTTATAAAATTATGTTATTTCTTGGAGACAAAATTTTTATGAGCAGGGAAGCAAATATCTTTATGGTATCCGAATATCTTTGGTACCTCACTACCTTCTAATTTATTACCTTTTAAATATATAAATATATATATATAGTATTTCTTAGCTAAATAGGAAACTTATTAAGTGACTTGTCAGACATTAAAATCATAGATAAATAACTAAGCCAAAAACTAAAAAGTTTCCAAATTTCTTATATTTTCATTAACTTAATATTTTTCTAATGAGAAAAGCAAATTTTAAAAATAGAACTAAAATTTTTAGCTGTATTATGATTTTAATTGTATTGAAATTATTGTATTGCATTTGAAATTATAATGAAAAATAAAAATCCAGTATACAGGGCAGCCACAAGGGTAAGACCCTAAGAATAGTCTTTTTAGTAGCTTCAGATATGAAAAGTCTCAAAAATAGTTACCAGAGACATGAAACAGTTTCCCTCATCTAGCATNATATATATATATATATATATATTTCAAAAGTAGCGAGAATCATTTTTTTGCAGTAACTGCACTGAGCAGAGCATATTTAAAATTGCGGGATGCTGCATAAATATGCTAAATCTCTCTAATGATTTTTATTTCTACGCAAAAGGAAAAATGCGTATTCCTCTGATAATACTTTTTTTTTTCGAAAATATATCACTTTGCGTCAATTTTTTAAAAAGCTCTTTTTTTTTAAAAAAAGAAGCTCCTTTTTTAAATTTGTAAATATAAAAACATAATAGGGATCGGTGCTGGTACTTAATAAAATCCTTAGGTAAATTATTTTTTTTTAGTTTATTGTGAAAACTTAAAAAGCTAAAAATTAAATATTTAAAACATCACTCAGATTAATAATAATTTGAGTTTAAAAAAAATTATATAATTTTAAAGCTTATTTTTTTAAAAATTATAATCCAATTATTTGGAAGGATGTTATTCAAGTATTCCGCATTTTTTATTACAAAATAAATGTCTGATGATAAATAACGTATACGCATTTCATACGAATAAATTATAATTTTTATATTAACATCTTTCTTTCTTCTTTTATTAGATGACAAAGTTAGCGAAGGTAAACAACTGTTTCTCTATTTAATTTATTTACATATAATAAATGTTGCTGTCTTTTTTCCGGCTTCCAAGTTGGGTCATCTTTATTATTTTGATATTATTGACAACAGGTGACTGTTTAGTATGCTTTATAAAGTTTTTAAAAATCATCTTCTGTACCGAGAGTTAAGTTACGTTTTAACAATATTCCTGTGCAAAAATGTAGGAGCTTAGAATTTCAAATTTTCCAATGTAAACTAATTAGGAGTGACAGTGAGATGCAAACAGCGTTTTTATAGTTGATGTTTATCTTTAACCCTTTGCACTCGAGAGTGCCTCTTAAGCATCCTAAATTATCTAACACATTGAATTACCCAACTAATTAATTTATATTCTGAATTTTAAAAAAAAGCATTCATTAACAAATTTCAGAAAATATTAACATGACAGAATAGATTTTCGCTGCCTTCATATACCAAGCATGCTAATAATAGAACTAAATGGATGAAGCCAGTAGGTGATACTTTAAGAAATACTTGTTGATCAGTAAGTGGCATTAATTTGAGTGTTTTCTTACCATACTTGTATGGATTTTATGGGTAAAAAATATTTATGTAAAAAAGTGGTGTCACGGCATATTTTGCTTTCCCTCTATTGAATGCATCGTTTTTTAACTGCTATTTTACCTTTCACTGCATCTAGATTGTATCTAGATACAGTGAAAGGTAAAGTATCACTGTAAAAAGGTAAAAAATCACTGTGTCTAGATTTCATATCCAAATAAAAATTTTATTATAACTAATTCATCATGGTAGATACAACTATCTGGGCTCCTTCGAAGTAAATCAGAATATTAAAACACTTGAACTACAGTTTCGTTTATTCTTGAAAAAAAGAACTGTTCTTTTGTAAGTACGCTAGGCATAAATGGCTTAAAACATTTGTACTACCATCTTTCATTCTCGAAAAAAGATCTGTTTTTTTTTTAAAAGTACGTTAGGCATAAATGGCTTAAAACATTTGTACTACCATCTTTCATTCTCGAAAAAAAGATCTGTTTTTTTGAGAGTACGTTAGGCATAAATGGCTTAAAACATTTGTACTACCATCTTTCATTCTCGAAAAAAGATCTGTTTTTTTTTTAAAAAGTACGTTAGGCGTAAATGGCTTAAAACATTTGTACTACCATCTTTCATTCTCGAAAAAAAGATCTGCTTTTTTGAAAGTACGTTAGGCATAAATGGCTTAAAACATTTGTACTACCATCTTTCATTCTCGAAAAAAAAGAACAAATGGATTAAAACACTTGGACTACCACTTCTTTCATTCTCGTAAAAGAGAACTACATTTTTAAAAGAACGATAGGCATAGATGAGTTGAAACACTTGAACTACTACTTATTTCAATCCTGAAAAAAAGTACTGTCATTTTAAAAGAAGGATAGGCATAAATGGGTTAAAACTCTTGAACTACCTCTTCTTTTATTCTTGAGAAAAAGAACTTTCCTTTTAAAAGGAAACTAGAAATAAAAGCAAAGGTGCCAACTTGCTCCGGACATGAGATAAATATTTTCGAATGGTAATCTTTTAGTGCATAATTCTTGGTTTAGTATATTCGATTTATAGGATATTTGCTGCCCACTACTTCTAAATTGTTCAAAGGGTTATGTCATGCACCACTATGTTACTGTTAAGCGGTGTTAAGCTCTTTAAAAAGTTAGCAAAATTAACCGAAAGTCAGCACGCTTTGGTCTGCTGTTCTCTACCGTATTTTAAAATATATTGTCGAATCCGCAGCAGTTGGCATCTCCTTAAAAGGGTTAAGGCACTTGATCTACTACTGCCTACATTCATGAAAAAAAAAGAACTGTCCTTTTAAAAAGACCCTAGTCGAAAATGGGTTAATGTAACAATTATTCCTTTTTTTTTTTTTTTTTTTCTTTTNCTTTTTTTTTTTTTTTTGCTTTCACTATAGTTTTTACATAACTAATATTAGTTATTGAGTATACTTGCATGGCTTTTCGTACAAATTAGATTGTTGCAAATAAAAATAGGGAAAAAAATCAGTAGCCTGCTTTCTAATAAATTTAAAACAAATTAGTTTGGATATCAATTTTTTCTTCATATTCTGAGTGTCACCACGTTGAAAATCTCCCTTATGTGCTATATCCACTCAATTCAACATTTGAAAAACAAACTAACATCAGAAAACTGTTTACAAAGCACAGCTTTCAGCAAAGCATATATATATACAGCTTTGAATAGTATTTTTTAAAATTTAACTTAAAAATCAATTGTATATTTTTCTACTAACCACAATATTTTTTTAAATCAACTAAAAAAGTGGTAAGCACATAAAGCTCTCAACTCAGACTATGCGCAAATTCTCTAACATATGTATTTCATCTCAGTACTTTTTAGAACAACAGTAACACTACTGTTTAGAGCAATGGGTTGAAAGTTCTTTTTTATGTAAACTATTTAAATTGATAGCCTATCAGTGTATAAGTTCTTGATAAATAAGAAATATATATTAGATTGTGCATTGCGCAAAATGAAATGCAGACAATCCCGAATATATTTCGATCTAATAATCGTATCTTCAAGTTCTGGGAGTCAATGGCTCGAGAGTGTGGCCCCAGATATGCTAAATAATTTGTCCAGACGATAGTTGAAGTTTCGAAATCAGACAAAAAAACTTACTTTTCGAAAATAAACATATCTATTTTTTGACGGATTTGAATTTCTGATCCCTGAAATATCGGGGGTAGCTGCAATCAGGGAAACAGGGTCTCAATAGTTTGCTCAGGAGACCGGTCTAAAGTTTGGACCGGTCTAAAGTTTGGAATGTTACTATTAATGTTAGTGTATTTCACCATATCTCGAGAACGTTTAAAAACGAAAAATTGTTGCACACAATTATAAAATTTGTTTATGGAAAGATAATTTCATGCAATTTTAGTGTGTAATTTCTAGTGTGTAATTTTAGTGTATAATTTTAGTGTGTAATTTTAAATGGAACATACAAAATTTGTGCGAAATCGCCTCAATGGGCCGTGATAGCCTGGTCGGTAGGGCGTTGGGCCCATGTCCGAGAGAACCCTACCGACTGCAGACTCTGCGTGTAATAAATGGTGACAGATGCCCGTTAAATCTGTCGAGTCACAAAGTCCTCCATATTCCCATAACAAATCAATACCTCTGGGGGTACTGGATTGGAGATCGATCGTTCTCTGATTTAGATCAAATTTAAGAATCTGTGGATGAAAGAATGGATGGATGAATGGGTCCGCCCTATAAACAGGTGTGGCAGAAGTCAATTTATTGCACATAGATGGCGCCACTGGAAAACAAGAACAATCGCACCCCTCTGCCTAAACAGGCATTCGAAACCAAGTAAGCAAGCAATCGCTTCAAATCTCAAAAAAAGTCGTATTCATAACTAGTGATCGTCTGTACTATTATTTAGCATATTTTAGGTCACTCCTAAAACCATTAAGATTGAGTTCTAGAGCATGAAGATTCGATTACTAGATCGAAAGTCATTTGGAGAGGACCGTTTATTTTATTGAGCACTGTACATTCTACTCAAACCTTGAATACTTTAATATATAATGATAATGTATTACATTAATAAGATATTATAATAATAATATAATAACAATTTATTATAATAACAATATAATAATAATAGCAATTAACATAAAATATAATATAATACAATCCATTAAATTTTAATGCTTTTTATTTCAGTTGAAAATACTCTTGAAGGTAAGATTTTGCTTTGTTTTTTAAACTCATCATCGGTCATTAATCGATGGTTTCTCATAGGACCATTCATTGGGAACGATAGAAACGAAAACACGACGAATTCGGGTCCGCAAAAAATAACAAATAATGACTTGAAAAATTAAGAAAATCGAGAAAGAAGTAATTTGATAAACAAATGTTCAAATTTCAGATAAGTATAAAAAAATTTTAAGCGAAAAAATTCTATTCTTACAGTATAAATATTTACGTGTCAAAAAAAGATGAATAAACACATTTATTTATTTAAGATATTAAGAAATTTTTATTTGAATGCTCTTTTCTTATCAGCACAAATAATAAATTTTCGACGCGTGTAACAGATTGCTGTTCATTTTCCGTAAGTTAGTGAGAATGCAGAAAGCTCTTCCATTATTTCAGAGCCTTCCGTAGATACTGGTTATGGATCTGCGTTTTGCCATTTTCATTGATGTCACTTTGCTTTTCTGTAGCTATTCTTTGAATCGACTACACGTTTCAATATTTTCATCTACTCATGCATGAACATCAAATGTGATGTTTTAAGCGTTTTCAACTAATTGTAACTAATCCTCATTTTCTCTTTCATCCTACGAATCTGGAGTCATTGTGTTTCTTCTCGAAACGCAATAACATTTTCGAAAATGTCGTTAGAATTTTCGAATGATAGAAGCGGGAATCTGTCGCCTCAAAAACGTTCTAAATGGGTTTTATTAGCTTTATGAGAAAAGTATTTGTGACGGGACCGTTAAACCACGATGATATATGCGGAAAAACGAATGAAGCGGAAAGCGAATGAAGCAAAACGAATTGTAACTAATGCTCATTTTCACTTTCATCCTAAGAATCTTGAGTTACTGTGTTTCTTCTCGAAACGAAATAACATTTTCCAAAATGTCGTTAGAATTTTCAAATAATCGAAGCAGGAAAAATGAAAATAGATTTATAATTAGAATCATAAAGTTAATAATTTTATTTTGGGACATTTTGTTTTTCGAGATTAAGAAAAATGTTTTTAGGATAGTGAAAATGTTTTTAGTGAAAAATAGTAATTAAGAAAAATATTTTTAGTGAAGAATTGTGAATAAGAAAAATGTTTTTGGATATTTAAAATTTCATGCGTGTATATTTGACTTACGAAGGAAAAAGCTGAAAAGAGGAAGAAATAGAGAAAAAAAGTAAAAGCATTTTTTAAAAAAAATTTTATTACTAAAAAGGGTAGGAATAAAGTAATTTTAGCAGTATATTTTTTATTTACGGTTCTTCTTGTGAGGATAAAAATTGTTTAGATCAGCAGTATGACGTGGAACCCTAGGGTTCCGTGTAAGGGTCACAGAATTTTCGGAACCTTTTTTTAGTCTGTTATGATTTTTAAGCTTATAATTATATCTAATCAATAGTTCATTATTTATCAAATACTTTGATTATTTTTATGATGTTATTAAAATTATAAGCCATTGAACGAAAACAAAATTTTGAAAATAATTATTCTTTCAAATAACAATGCTTTGAATACATTTTGAAAAGAATATACATTCATGAAAAATTGCGTGAGTATTTCTCATCGAACACAAAAACATTTTCATTTCTATTTGAAAGAAAGCTCAGAATCAATTCAAAATGCCCTAATTCTCAACGTTTGAAATCATAATTCAGCTTCATTTTCAACTCTTGCATATTCCAAAAACTACTTAAAAACAAAGTCAGATGGAGATCCTAATCAGGAATACCACTGTTTGACACAAAATTTAATTTTAAAACAATTAATAATGAAAGGATGAAAAAAATTCATTCTTATCATTTAAATATTTAAAAAATGATTCGTAGTCATTTTGGTCATTCGTTGTCATCCAGAATCATTCGTAATCAAAATAGGTTTGGTTAAAATGTACACTAATAAATTATTTTTGAAGCTAGGGTTATTCTGAAAGAAAAGTGATAATTTAGGGTTATCACTTTATATATATATATATATATATATATATATATATACACAAATTAACATGAAAAACATGAATAAAATAAAAATAAAAAACTAAATGGTAGAGAAACAAGAATGGTATAAGCAAATAGTCGTTGTCAAGACACATCTAATTGGGGAGAACAAGTTTTCTTACAGAAACAAATTTTTTGAAAGATTTTGCGTGGCAAAACTGTTGGCACAATGCAAAAAATTTATGATTGAAACTTTTAGAAAAGGTGGCATATTTACTTATGCGAAATTCAGATCAATCAAATTGATGTATTGAGCTTTTTTTAGTTTTAATACAATCAATTTTCAAAGACCGTTTATAGGTTTACAATAATTACATTAGAATGCTTTCTTAATAATAATGGTATTGAAAAAGAATTAAAAAGCTTTTAATTTCCTTCGCTCATTTAGGAATGCAATTTTTGCATGGGTAAAAAGGATATAATTTCTAAAAGCTTCAGAAATGATTTTTCAAATTGTGCTAATTGTTTTGCCATGTAAAATGTTCCAAACATTTGCTGCTAAAGGAAAATTTCTTTTCTTAGAATTAGTATAGAAGTGTTTCCTAGTTTCTTTCAAACTCTGTAAGTTGCAATTTAAAAGATATAACTAAAAATGAAATTGCGCAAAGTAATCCGGGTTTAGGGAACATATTATTCAAGCAAAATTATGGAATTAAAAATGCTTAATCCGTGCATATTGTAAATTACAAAAATTGAAATTTTTTAATAATAACTGAGCTTAAGACAACTATAGTTTGGCTCCAGTTTATACTAGAAAACAAATAAAAAAAACACCTTAAAATGCTCTTATTTAAAAACTTCTATGGACCCAAATTGTAGAAGAATAAGATATATAACAAGTTAATGAAGAATATGTGACATAAGAATTTAAAAATTAATTTAATTAAAAATTTTACAAAAATGTATCTACCAGTTTGAATTACAATGGTTTTTGCTCCTTAATGTTTTGAGTTGCTGTCGTGAAATTATTTAATATTATAAACTATTAATTCATTCTGATACCACATCATTATTTGTTTCAAAAGAAATATTGTGATGGATGATGTTATATTTCAATTAGAAAAACAAACAAATGAAATATACCTTTTTTATACATGTTTTATATTTTTTTTATGTCTGATGTTTTATGCTTTTTTTTACATTTTACTTTAATGCTTAACATTTAAAAAAATTTTAAAATATTCACACATAAAATTAGGATTCTTATAAATAAATTGATTTTTGTAGATGCTGGAAATCAAAGCAAGTATACATTTCATTATGTGGAAAAACAAAATTTTTTTAATTGACAAAAAAATTTAATACAATGTCGGTTTGTTAATTTTTTTAATACCACCAGGGTTTCCACATTCTAGAAAAAATTAAAATTGGTAAAAAAAAAATCGAGGATACAAGTTGTTTGAACTAATTACTATCACCGAACATTGCTTGAATGTTAAATATATGTTTTTAACTTATGCATCTGAATTCTAACAATTGACTTAAAAGTTGAAGCATTTATGAACGAGTTATCATCACTTTTTAAAGTTTTTCCAGATTGTGGTCACCCTAACTTACACAACCCCCCCCCAAATGCTGTGCGAAGCATGGTGGTAGCGGATTCGAATCCCGCTGCTGCCCTGGATAGATCTCCGTGCTGTCCTACTCAGTATTGTGCTCTCCGTCTTTCTACTTGATAAAGGTTTAAAAGCCCAAAAGCTTGCAAATGTATGTTGTAATAATAAACCAAATCTAGTGTGCTAATTACATAGAACTGCTTATAAGCTCTTGTTAAGTTGAAGAACAGAAAACACAAGTAAAAAAGTGATATCACAAAGATACAACCTGAATTCTATCAGAATTCGAACCCGTTACCTCCACGCTGCAGAGCGTTTGATAGAACAGCAAGTTCGCTCCACCAGGAAAGCCCCAAGAAATGCCTTATTGCTGACATAGGCAATAGCTTTGATTTTTTTTACTAGTAACTATTATCACCGTTAAAAAGTTTTTCAAAATAAAATGCAAAAATCCTGAAATTTTGCTCGGGCAAATTTTCCCGGATATGGCTTGGAGAAGAAAAAAGGATGTTTTTTACTCTTCTCTGAAATATCTGTCCATATAACTGTGGGAGAAACATTGGCCCACCTAATATGGTGCTCTTGACAGAGTGGTCATCCCATCTGCCCTTCTGATACCCAAGTCTCGCAGTGGACTAATCGGAAAGACACGGTTCCCAGTCGAATACCGAAGTCAAGCATCACTGGCTGCAGTCGTTGTTGTTGTTAATTTACGTCGCACTAGAGCTGCACAATGGGCTATTGGCGACGGTCTGAGAAGCATCCCGTAGGATGATCCGAAGACATGCCATCACAATTTTGATCCTCTGCAGAGGGGATGGCACCCCCACATCGGAGCCCGAGTTCATTTGCTCATAATGATCACCGATTAATGTTTATTAGAATTAGGTGTTAAAAAGTAGAAATTATTAGCAAATAGATTAAAGAAAGAGATAGAAATGCTATAACCATCGCCGTCTGCATTTCCGTCTCACCTCTGATGGCTGAAGACGATTCGAGAAATAATGCACAGCTCTATTAGAGTCAGGGGGACTAGCCAAGCTGTAGCTTAACCTTTTCTGTAACAGAAAATTTCGCTCAAACATTTTACCAGGCAACACATAAGCGAGTGCAACCTTCGATTTTACGATTTAATCATAGTCATATGGTCTAGGGAGGGGATGGGGAAAATTTTTTGGTCGAGGGCGAAAAATCGAGAAAAAAAATTTTTGGTGGGCCGAGTTAAAACTTTTAAAATAAGAAAAACGATATACAAGCTTTAATTTAAATATTTAATGAGATGAATGAAATTGCTGTTTCATTTTTAAAAGTTCCTTATATTGAGGTTCGAAGGGAGATGTGCTTATTTTAAGGAACGAGGCTAAATGTTTGTATGTTAGTCTACTTCTGAAATAATTTTTTCCAAGGTTCATAGTTGTTCACATATCTAAGATGAAGCAAACATAGCACTGATTACCTGGGTATGAGATATTAAATTTTGGAAACTAACTTTTAGTAATGATTTGCAAAACTCAAACTCTGGGATGTTTAGAAACAACAATAGTATGCAATCTTCCCATACTCAATAAATAATGTTAGAACTCGCACCGGCAGAAAAATCAGCTGGTTGGAGCTTGAAATGCGCTGTATGTCACATGTGAAGCACAATTCACCTATGTTAGATTCCATATGTCTGATCATCGAGAAAGACAAACGCTTTTTAGAGCTAATCTGCGGCTATTCTATAAAGAATTTCTGCTTTCAACATTTTACCAATTGAAGCTGTCTGTGCTAACTATTTTCATCAATTCCACCTGTAGAAATAGTAAAAACGTCATCAGTACTTTGTTAAAAAAGAAAAGCTACAGAGTAGACAAAATGGTGGATGTATAATGTATCTTGTTTATATTCGCCACGGATCGGCAAGTGAAAATTCTATCCGCGGGCCGGATAAAACCTTCCGATGGGCCACAGTTGGCCCGCGGGCCGTAGTTTCCCCATCCCTGGTCTAGGGCATTAGGCCACGTAGGGGACCTTTACCTCTCCATTTTTTACCTTGATCACTCCATACCTTACTTTACCTTGAAATTGTTTTAATCTTTCATGAATTAGACCTTCCGAAAATGGTTAAATAATCAAGTCAAGGCTATGTCTGATTTTCGCTGGAAGTCGAACACGAACTTGCCATCATTTCATATTTTCCTTACAATGTATTTCAAATAAAATTAAAATAAATACGGATAAATTAATATTGTGTGGATATGTAGTATATGATAATTTTTTATTTCTTAATTTTAGTTGTTGGCGTAATATCCAGTAAGTGCATTTAGCTGTAGATAATGTAAACATATATAATTTAATATTTTTAATAAAAAGAAATAAATCTTACAATATTCTTTGTTTCGCAAAATGTTTGAAAAGAAAGAAAAAAATACTAAAAGCTTACAATTCGTAGCATTAAATATCTTTGATTATTCTTCATATCTTTGCTACAAATATCTATAATCTAAATATATTGAAGTCATTGCCGTAACATTAAAAAAAACCAAGAGTTAAAAAAAGTTTTCTTTACTTTTTTTTTAAAAAAAAACTGAATAATTTATATACAGTATACTCTTGATATATCGAACTTCAATATTTCAAAAACCTTGTTAGGTCAAAAAAATATTTTTTCCCTTAATATTATATACCCACCAGATGCTAATTTGAAATCCTATGTCGAAGAATGGCTTCTTAAAATCTTGATATGTCGATTTTTTTTCGAAACAGAAAATTAATTTTTTCGGAAAATTTAATATGGAAATTTATTGTATGCCAACCACTTTCTATTTAATGTATAATTATTTTTGTCTAACTTTTAAAAATAAAATTATTTTTGCTGTATTTAGACTTATAGTCTACTATCATAACATACATATTTACATACCTGCCAACTTTTACTCTTTCCGAGAATGGATTTTCAGAGTGGTTGTAAAACAATAAACGAAAAACAATCTGACTCCAAAATATATTTATATTTTGATCCCGTTGATATTCGCTTGAGCAAAGATTATTATGCTTTCATATATTTATTGTAATTATTTATATGTAGTGGTGGTCAAACTCATTTATAATTATCATTATAATTCAAAAAGTTAATTGGAATAACCTGAGTATTGCTACCACTTTAAATATGAAAATAAAATTTTCCGGAAAATCCGGAAGAGTTGGCAGTTATGAATTTATTTGTAGTTATTCTTTTGTTTCATGACTGTACTTAATAGAGTAATATTTTAGAGTGTATTTTTCTACTTCTTAGAATATATTTCAGGGTAAAAGGGGTTTGTAAATTTTAAAAAGTGGTAACGAAAATCAAACAAATGTCGATATTTTAATATCTATGTAACCACCACTAAAAATTGTTTTCCAAAGAAAGTATATATGCATGAAAAGTCCCTCTTCTAAACCATTTAACAAAGTGATATATTAAAACGAGAAATATCTTCTAGCTTTAACCTTAATTTACTACCACTACTACTATGAGTTTTTCAAGGACCATGGTTATCTCTAAACCGAACTTGTTATCTCTAAAACTCACTATCTCGAAATTTTTTTAACGTTCATTGAGATATCGAGAGTATACTGTATTTAAAAGTAATTGTTGCAAGTATTCATATTTTGAAAACTTTCCCGAAGTATTTAATTTCTAGCAGTAAAGGCAGTAAAATTTATGATTTTCTCTTGAATTTAAAATAATCAATAATTTTGATTATATATATATACCACAACCGGTAGTAAAGTGATACACAACCGGTAGTACCATATATATCACAACCGATAGTAAACCATATATACCACAACCGGTAATAAACCATATATACCACAACCGGTAGTAAAGTGATACAGAAAAGTGGCAAAGAAATTTGAAGAAAAAAATCGTTTCTGCTAATTCTTAGCTACCAAAGTAGATTAGTAAATTAAAAGATATGCATTTAGATGTCTAATTGTGCCATAGATAAATATCTAATTGTGCCTTGACATAATTGTGTATCTATATTAAGTATTATTACATATATCTACCATTAATCTATGATTTAGTCAAATTGATGACATCCGCCAACTACCTTCTTTAATTTTAATGTTTATCACGCCAGTTGTCTTAGTTGACCGAGAGACCATCACATTGGCAGTGTGTGTTGGGACTGAAGTCTCACCTCATATTAATTCAAGTATATTTAGAATTTAAAAAAAGTCACTTTAACACCAAAGATAAAATTGAAATCTTTAAAATTTCCAACACCCTCATGAATTACAAAAATACTTAAGTCGTTGTTGGGAAACCATTTCATTTTAATAGGTATTTCTTTTAATTTTTAAGAGCCGTGTTAATCCTGTGTATGCAATGCTTTTCGATTAATTTGAATTATTAATTGTTAAATTAACTAAATAGTGAATTATGTTTGGTATTAAAAAGTAACCTATATTTTATGTTATCTTGTTTAGAGACCATACAAAAAAGTAAATATGAACTTTTATAATTTTCCTCATTAACCTTACTAATTAATATTATTTTGACAGATTTAAGATTTTATTCAGAATATAAATCCTATTACAGCTCATGCTATAAGGCATTAACCCTTTGACTTCAAATTTTTACTAAACATATTTTTGATAATTTTTTCATTATTTTATATTAATTTAAGTCAAAGTAAGTGAAAAATATTATATTTAGCATCCTAATAGTTAATTTTAATAAATTATACTTATGAAATATAACATGAAATTACGATATCTTTTTCTGCGTTTAAGGTACAAATTCTGAGTTGAAGCTACTGCTCAATTCCAAACACGAAAGCATTTCTTATGCACTTTGCTTAACAATGAAAACTTTAAACTCATTTATCTCAAAACTTGATTTTTTGAGTTGTGCCGCTATTGAAGCCCATGAGCGAAATGTCTAATATTATCAGAATTTATTAGGTGATAATTAATAACCTCAGCTTGTATTTCGATATAAAATACAAAATTGTTTTAGAATACAACTCTTCAGTCAAATATATATATATATATAAATTGGAAATACATTATTGTACCTAACTTGTATTCAGAAGCAATAGTTCATTCTTCTTTTAATTCATTGCTTTAGAGTTCAAACAACGCTTGAAAAATATTTTTAAAAAAAACTAATCGTAAAATTCTGATTGCAAAACTGTATGCGTTGAAGTACTACTACTGTTTTAAACGTCGTGGAAAGATGGAACATAAATATAAAATATAAATTACCAAGCAGTTTTTAAATTTCAGTTTTGCGTTAATTATACTTGGATCTATTTCTTTCAAACATTTATAGAAATAAATTTCATTACCAGTTGTTATCCTTCATAAGTATGCGAACCCTGTATTAATGAACAATTCTCACTCATATTTCAAATATAATATATTTAATATAAAGAAAAGAAAACTATATTGAGATATATAATGTTAGTAAGATACATTGTATTTATTTACAGTTCAAGAGATCCTTGGATTAACACGTAAGAAAGCTTTCAATAAATATTTATCTACAAATATATTAAGTAATTATTAGTGTTTCAAGCTTAATTTCCCCTGTTCTAGTTTTGAATAACGCCTTTTTATGCTCTTTTTTTCATTAGTTTTAGGTATTCAGATATCTTAATAAATATAGGAGTTGAACTAAAAATACTAACTCTATGTAAAGCATACTAACTCTATGTAAAGCATCTAACTCTATGTAAAGCATCTAACTCTATGTAAAGCATATATCGTTTTGTAGGTGACGTTTTAGAAAATGGCAAAGCTGCTGAAAAAATTTGAAAGGTTATGCCTTAAGCTTTAATAGAAATAGGGTCTATCTCACCCAAGCAAAATTTGTATTCGCCAAAACGAGTGTAGAAAGTTCAAAGCTTCATTCCTTTTTTCAGTGCCACTATAATTAAAAAATAAATTTTTATATAAATAACGCAATCTCTTGGAGTGAATATGAAATTGGTGTTGATAAAGCTATTAAAAAGTTATCAGTTCTTTTTTTCTCATTTTGGACGATTAGAATTTTGCATGAGTAAATATGAAATCCTAATTAAATGATGCAAGCATAACGGTTAAAATTGTGCCAACAGTTTAGAAATGTACAATGCCTCTACCTAAACATTTGCTATTTAGAGCTACTTTACCATAATTTGATCCATAACTTTTTTCTTCAAAAAGTACTTTAAAAAATTAAAATAGCCAGAAAACAAAATAAGGAAAAGATATAATATTGTCATCAGCTCGCACAATTACATTCGCAAACCGGAGTGAAAAATACATCAAAACAATAGTGACGGGAGCACCCAAAAAAATGAAACGAAAATAGAGCACATTAAGTAAAAAATACAAGAAATAAAACATATCAAGCGAGAAATAAGAAATTAAAATGTACGAAAAATACAGAATTTATATGCATGCACTGAGTGGCCAAATTATTATGACCACCTCAGACTTTTATGCAAATGAGTTATTGCGTCATAGCGCTGCCGCTAGAGGGCAAGATAACTATAACACTGGAATGCTGGACAAGTGAGTCATCAGTTATACTGTGTTGCTTGCTCAGATATGGGAAAGAAAAGTGATTTAGCTGAATTTCAACGTGGAATAATTGTGGGTGCGAGATGTGTTGGAACGAGTATCAGCAAAACGGCTGCACTTGTGAAGTGTTCTGGAGCAGCAGTTGTTAATGTGTACAAAGAATGGACAATCAAGCAAAAAGCAGGGTATCAACATCAGAATTGTGGTCGTCACAGGGTACTGAATGCTCGATCAGAGAGAAGGCTGGCCAGGGTTGTGCAGCGCTACAGGAGAGCAACAGTGCGACAAATTGCAAGTGATCTTAATCAAGGAGCAACTGTGAACGTCTCTGAACGGACTGTTCGACGAACATTGCGCAGTATTGGGTATGGAAGCAGACGACCTGTTCGTAAGCCTCTACTGTCTGCTTTAAATAAGCGCAGATGTCTCCAATTTGCAAAGGAGCACAAACATTGGACAGTAGATGAGTGGAAGAGGGTCATGTGGTCCGATGAATCACGATTTCAAATGCATCGCGCAGATGGCACGATGAGAATATGCAGAAAACAGCACGAAGGCATGGAACCCAACTGCATTGCCACGACACTTCAAGCTGGTGATGGCAACGTTATGGTATGGGGAATGTTCTCTTTGTATTGTATGGGTCCTTTAATTCCCGTAACACAACGCCTTAATGCCCAAGGGTAGTAAAGTATCATCGCATATCAAGTACATCCGTTTAAGTGAATGGTGTACTCTGGCGAGGATGGATACTTCCAGCAGGACAACGCTCCTTGTCATAAAGCTGGCATTGTCCTCAGATGGTTCGAAGAGCATGACGGAGAATTTAACTTGCTTCGTTGGCCAGCACAATCCCCAGATCTCAATCCAATTGAGAATTTGTGGGATGAAATAGAACGGACTCTCAGACAGATGGATCCAGTACCATCAAATTTGCAGGAATTGGCAAGTGCAGTTCAGCGAGCATGGTCTAGCATACCATCTACCACCTACCAACATCTCATAGAATCCATGCCTAGACGAATTAAGGCAGTAATACGCGCAAAAGATGGCCCCTACAGCGTACTGAAGGGGTGGTCATAATAATTTGGCCACCCAGTGTATTTATATATATATATATATATATATATATATATAAAGATATAAATAGCAAAAATTAAATAAAAATATAATAAAAATTTTAATTCAGCAGCAATCAGCATNCTTGTGTGATTCGAGATAAACAGGTTTGACTGTATATATATATATATATATATATAAAATCTATAAAGCGAGTAGCGAATATAAATGAACTTACACTTTCCGGAATCTTTCTAGTATGATTTAAAATACTGTCGTAATAAGTTTGTCTTATTACAAAATATGAAATCAGAAGACCAAACAGAGGTTAGAAACGTAAATAGAGGGATTTTTTACGGCGCATTCTTATTGCAGTACAGAAGCACTTTTGATTTGTTAGTTACTTTGGATTGGCCCAAAAATACTATTATACTATATATATTATATACAATTATATTGGATAAATTAAGGTTTATAATTAAGAAGGTTAATGTTTAACTATACAATTTTAATGATATAAGAAAATTAACATTTAAAAAAATACATGATTTGCCCGGTTTGCGCAGATTTTTAGCCAATGATTTACCCGAGTTAGATTTGCACATGGTAAATTTATAAATTTAATTAACAAAGAAGTGTTTTGTAAATTTATTAATAATAATAACATACAATTAGCCTAACGATTTTATATAGAACTTAACTACATTAGTAAGGTATCCACTGTTTTTAAATAAAATTTTGAAAAAATTTGTCGATTTGTTTTTTTGAATAAGTAAACATTACAACATATTCCTTTAGTTCGATTCATTTGATCAAAAAAGGCATTTAAATAAACGTTTTTAGAAACCTTAGAATTCCAAGTAATTAGTTTATTTACATTAAAATTAAAATAATTTCTTTTTTAGTATAAATGCAGATATTTTCTTCTATTTTAAAGCGTGAATCCAAAAAATTTAAAATTAATATTATCATCATGATTATTAAGAAAATTAATTCCTAGGGGAAAATAATAGTTTTTAACAAAATTGTATAATCTTGAAAATGAAAGATAATTAGATCATCAATAACTCAAAAAACAAATTTAATATTAAGAACATAATTTTTTTTATTTTATAATAGTGTAAAAATAAGTTAGCTAAGAGAGATGAAAGATTAGATCCTTGTGGTATTCCATAAGTTTGAATAAAAATATGCTATGCTCAAAATATGTTATTTTCTTAATTAACTCTCTTTTCATTTATCTTTATTTTATTATTCTCCTTGTTTTCTCTATATCTTTTAGCTTTTTTATGAGTTCGATATACCTGCAGCCTATGCTCAGTAAATAAAACTTATTATTTAATTAATTTTCTTCGTTTTTTTCTATTTTCTTTTAATCTTTTTGTCTTTATTTTTCTATATATATATATATATATCCAGTTTCGGGCCAATCTGAGGTAACTAACTGATCAAACGTGCTTCTATACTTCAGTAAGAATGAGCCATAAAATGATATCCCATTATCCTCTATTTATGCTTCTATTTTCCTATTTTGTAATCTGACAAACTTGTTGCGAAAATAATTTAAATAATTTTGGAAAGATGCCAGTAAGGGAAAGCGCATATGATTTCTCTACTAGCTTTGTATATTTAATTTTGTTTTTAATTCTGAGTTTTCATTTATTTTATTTACTTTCAAATTTTTATTTTCTACTTTTCGCTTGATATGTTTTATTTTGCATTTTTTGCTTAACTTGTTCCATTTTTGCTTCAAATTTTTTTGGTGCTCCCCACACTATTGTATTAATATATTTTGCTGTGGCTATATTGATGCAATATTAGAAACCACGCTTTTTTGCGGATAAAATCGTGTGAGCTGATAACAAAATTATCTTTTCCTAATTTTTTAAAAATTTTTGAATATTTTTAAAACTATTCTATTATATATATATTTACAAATATCAGTAAGTCAAAATGTTATAAAAAATTACTAATTTCTCAACTTTTACAGAGGGCAAAAAAGACCAAGGTCAGTATTATTTCTTATGTTGAACTTCCCATCTCATTATTAATTTATGAGCTTGTGACATAAAAAATTTAAATTACAACTTTGTTCTCATTTTGTAATTTTTCAATCATTTTACAGTGACAATATTATGCATTCATTTGCTGAAAATTTAAAATCATTTTATGTCGCTTATTAAAAATATAAAATCCATGATTTCAAATTCTTTATCGATTGGATATCTTTTAATGGGTCATTTATTTTTAGTAAGATTAAACAGTAAATGTTTGGTATTGATATTGTTATTAGAATTAACTCCTCTTGTCAATTCGATAAAATAAATTTAAATTTTCGAGCTATTTTTTTGGTGGTTAATAAATCTACCACCGCCTACTCCACCTACTATACCTCTTTATTTATAAAATAAATTTTAGGTTATAAACTGCAAAAATATGTCAAAAACTGTAAAGGAATTGTATTTTAAAACTTCTTCGAAAGAAAGCAAATTTTCCTCTACCATTTTTTTCGACATACTGCAAAAAATTGTCAAAAACTGTAAAGCAATTGTATTTTAAAACTTTTTTTACATTGTTTATGCTGCCATTCTTCGAAAGAAAGCAATTTTTCCTCTACCATCTTTTTTGACAAACTACAATTTTTGTAAGTTTATATTCTCCACAATTGAACAAAGTTTATAATTTCAACAATTGAATAAAGTTTATAATCTCAACAATTGAACAAAGTTTATAATCTCTCCACAATTGATCAAAGTTTATAATCTCTCCACAATTGAACAAAGTTTATAATCTCAACAATTGAACAAAGTTTATAATCTCAACAAGTGATTGTACTAGCAATTTTAAGTAAAAATTAATTACCTAGTTAACTAAATTAGTTAAGTAATATGAATTTTATATATAAAAAGAAAGATCAAACGCTTGTAAAATCAGTATAATTTTTTAACATATTTAGTTAAGTTTACTAAAAATGTATCCGTTTCCAAGGAAGATTTCAATTTAAATATATACCACTGATTACGTTAAATTGTAAAATTTTATTATAATGCATTCTGGTATGATAATTTTTTTTTTGCGCAGTTATAATCAATGATCTTAATTTATTAATGACCGACATCAAAAGTGGCTTACATTTGAAAAACACTGCATATAACTGTAGTACTATAAAATTTGTTTGAATTAAGAGAATGTTGTTTTCATTACCTACCACTTAAAGCTCAGAAGTGATCTTGACTCAGATCAACATACAATTGCTTACTCTCAAGCAAAGTGCTTGTATATATACAGCAACTTCACTGGCTCCTGACCGTAAGAACTCAACATTAACTGAACGTAAATTCACAATGAAGGGGATGAGGACCGCTTCGCGGCCCTGGTGCCCACATAAATTGCACCACTGGGACTAGGACAATTGCTTACTATATTATGATAGACAAAACTATCACGCATTAGAGAAATAGATCTTAATACTTGCCCTATCGCCTTTTGACTTTAAAAAGTTAAAATTAAATAATAATAAATAAATAAACAAAAAAGAAAAATTAGCAAACATCTAAGATTAAACTTTAACCCTTTATGCGATATCACCACATTTATTAGTCTGTACTGATAAAATATCCTCATTTATCTGTCTATACCGATAAAATATTATCAATTATCTCTCACTACTGATAAAATATTATCCTTTTTTTGTTAATACTGGTAAAATATTATAATTCTTCTGTCTCTGCTATTAAAATATTATCATTTATCTGTCTATACTAATAAAAAATTATTTAATTTAGTTGAAAATACAGTTCAAAGTAAGTCTTATTTATTTTAAAATCGAAAAACACGGAAAGTTGTTTAACTTGTTGTTCATAAATAATTTAACTCCTTAACAGTGACATATATTTCAGAAAAATGGAACAAAAAATTGAAATTTTTTTTGACTGTTTAATTTTGTTCTTTATATTATTATAAAAGTTAGAAAAATGTTTTTATTACAAAAATGAAATTTTAAATGCAATTACTGCATTTATAATTTTTACATACACATAAAAAAGTAATGAATTACCCACACATCTCATTCAATTAGAGCAAGTTAAGCAAAATTTCGAAGCTAAATATATTATTACGGGTATGTAATATAAAAACACAACAATATGATATTCAATACATAAATTTTGCAAATCTTTTCCCTCCCTCGACCCACATACTGACCCGCATAACATATACTGGCCCACATAACATTTGGAATTGAAATATGATGGCTCAAAGATATGTAGACGAAATCCAGATTTCCCCAATGTCAAACCACCTCGTCTGTAATGTAATCTTTCATAAACGAGTATAGGTTTCTTTCGAGTACCCCTTTCTCACCTTACCAAAACAAGTGGTGACACACTCCAAACTGGATCAGGACACATCCGCGCTAAATCAACGACACTTTCTTTTAGCAACAGGACAAAGGGTATCAAGCCAAATAATTCGAAATGGGCTTTCTGAGGAATGTAAGGCAAATGATGTGTATTCCGTTGACAGCCAGACACCGTGGGACCAAAAGAAAGTGATCTGTTGATCATCGAGATTAGTTGCAAACTGATTGGAGTCAAGTGCTGTTTACGGATGTGCACCGATCCGATCCAGTTTAGAGTGTGACACCACTTGTTTTGATAAGTTGAGAAAGGGGTACTCGAAAGAAACCTATATTCATTTAGGAAAGAATACATTACAGGCGAGGTGGTTTGATGGTGTGGGCTTGAATTAGCTTAGATGGGCACACCAGCCTGCATATCATTCGAAATCGAAATTTGATGGCTCAAAGATTTGTAGACTAGATCCTGAGACCCCATGTCGTATTTTACGCTGCAACCATAGGAGATTCCGTTCTTTAAATGCTAGATAATGGAAACCTCATACAGTTCGTTTTGTGGGGAACTTCTTACAATACAATACAGCAACGTAGAGTGGCACTATACAGCACATAGAGTGGCCAGTATGATCTCCTGATCTTAATCAAATTGAGCACGCTTGGGATGCACTTCGTGAAGAGTGGAATATTATTTCTCGAAGTCCCATAATCCATTCAAAATAGGTGTGAGGCAGTCTGAGCAGTTCGGAAGGACCACCCTCCATGTTAAACTTCCTATGTCATTTCCATACAGTCAGTTTTTTGCCCTTTACATTTTTCTAATTTTTGCATTGAAACATCATTTAATGTTCATTATTGTATTTCAAATAATTAAATTTCCCATACAATAGTTTTTTTTTCTTCTTTTTTTCTGTTTTGCATTTTGTTGCACCTGTATTTTCCCTTTTATGGCCATATATGACTATCGCGTAAAGGTTTCATCACTTTTCTTGCTTGATACCCGAACTACAAGTTTACCACATAATCCAAAATACATTGACTATATTTAAGCCTTTTACGGGAAATTAAGTTCTGGAGTTAAGTTTATATACAATATAAGTTCGATTAAAAACATTACGAATTTTTAAATGATGAATAAAAACAGTTTTATTTATTTGTTATTCTTGTTGTAATATTAAATTATTTTTGCGATTTTTCCTTTTCCAGGTGTTAATACTGAATGTAAGTAAAGTGCTTAGAATGACATTTTTATTTCAATTTTTGCGTTAGTTTCTTTTTAGTGATAAACGCTGGCCATATTCGGAAAGTTTTAATAAAAAAAACGCTACACATTAAATATCAAAGGTCTTTGTAAATACTTGGTATCAAAAACAGAAATTTCATAAACATGAACAGTTTATGTATTTTTTTCTTAACTCTACGGAAGAAGTTTAGTCAAAAAAAATTTTAGTGAATACATTTATCTGAATTTAAGATATAATAATAAAAGCATTATAACTTAGCTTTTATACATTTAGCAAATTTTAAAATACAATCTACTACACTTAATTGAGTATACAAATAAAAAAATACTGTTGAAGTAATTATTGTAGAAGTGTTATTCCTCTTATTTAATAGCAGCAATTAGAGGTTTTTATTTCGATTTAATAAAATCTTTGTCATGAACTTAAATTATTTACGAATACTAAGTAAAGTGTAGTTTACAACATACAGGAAAGTAGTTATGGTTCGTAAAGTACAACTTATATGCTATAGACTGCTATATAATTTAATATATGTCATTTAGAAATATACTTATTGAATTATTAATGCGAAAAATTAATTCATTCAATTTTTAATGTAAAACAAGAGGATTTTACTTCTATTTAATATTATTTGATAAAGCCTATGCAAATTTTCTGAGTTTAAATTAATGATAAGCATACAGATAAATGTAGTTTATTTATTACAAAAATTATAAGAATGGCTAATAAAGCACAATTTATCTATCAAACACTAACATTTAATTGCGAATAAGGCAGAGAAATATATAATTTTTGAAGGATTATTGTCAAATTTTTGTTCCTCCTATTTTTTCAAGTTAATTAAAGATTTTTACTTCACTTTAAACTGCTTGATAAAACCAATGTAAATAAATTGAACTTTAATTTAAAAGTTTATAGTAAAATGAAGCTTACATTATATAATAATTTTAAATTTAGAAACGAAATGAATATTTCGTAAAAAATATTTTTCTGAACTGTTTTTTATTCGAAAACTGTTATAACTGACATGAAAAAAAAAAGAAACAGGATATACCTATATTAACCATAGCTTGATCTGCAAAAGTCTTATGAATTTTATGAAAGAGAGAAAGGATTGGAAAAGCAGCTTTAAAATCAAAATTTAAAGTTATTTAAAGTTGAATTTGGCCATAAAGATTTTCCTTTACAATGAAACTCATGAATATGAATTGACAACTATTCCAGGGTTGCTAACTACTACGTTTTGTGTAGAATATTTTCTAGAGTGGTGGACGATAAAAACTAAAGCTTTCAAAGCATTAAATTTGTTAACAGTTTAAAAACTGAATTATGAAAGACTTAGATCAAAATGTTTTTTTTTTTGTTGAACATTTAAATCAGTCTCATGTAGTGGTGTGGAAAGAGACTTCAAATCAATTGCCGACAGGCCTGTGTAAGGATCAGGGAATTGGCTTTGCATCAGAAAGGTTTGGGAGTTCGAATCCCGGGCAAGGCTTGGAGGTTCTTTCATTCTCTGTACTATCTGTCCTTATTATGGGAGCAACGTTGGCCTATCTAATACTGTGCCTTTGAAAGAGTACCCTACAAATCTGCCCTTAAGATGCCTGTATGACGAAAGGTAATTCTCCAGATGGGTATTGGAAAGAAAAACAAACTTTAAATCAGTTTTCGTAAACAAATTATCATACGTTAAAACATAAACTTAGATATCTTTCCATAAATTGTGAAGATCACATCCTTGTTGTTCATTATTACCATTTTATACAAAATAATTAGTTCAACCAAATTTCTGAAATATTATCTGCAAACCTGTGAGTAAATATGCATTTGCTACGTTAATGTTGGTTAAAAAATGGATAATAAACTCACTGAAATGTTAGGAATATACGATGACATATTTTCAAAATAATTTTTGCTATACGGCAAAATTAGGACATTTTGCTAATAGCCAGTAGACAGTTAATAGTGGCCATTTTTTTTAAAAAATATGTGGTCACTTTTCAAAAATGGAAAATTGTAAGCTATCTTAAAAGCTGTTGTTATTAATAATTTAAGACAGTTCTATGAAAACGTTTTTCAAAGTATGATAAACATCACAGTGAAGACGTCGTTCATAAAATGAAGAAAACATTTTAAGAAACAAACTTGAAATAAAGTAATCATCAGAATATTCTTCGACACTCAAAGCGATTCCATATTTATTTTAAAAAAATCATAATAGAATGCGTACGGGGTGCAGTCGTGAAAAGAAGAGATCGGGTGCGACTGGCAGACAATTTTTTAAAAGCATTTGTAATGTTTAGTCACCCTATGGCCGGTACAGACTATACTTCGTTGCATGTGAAGAAAATACCATTGCGGTATAGGATTTGAATAATCATCTGCGATTGCATATAGTTCCGTTTTATTTCGCCATCAAATTATAGAAATATGCTTTCAAACAATATACAAACTTAAACAAGTCATACAGAAATGTAGCTATCTTTAACGGTATATACCGTAAAATTATTAAAGATTGGTTATATTTTTGTAATCTTACTGGATTCCTAGACTTAGCGATACAGTTCGATAAATGAGCAGAATATTCATTCTTTAAAAAGAAATAACAATATGAGGCTGTAAGAGCATAATTATATGATCATAAACTTCATTTTACGTTTGCACACCACTAGCAAATAAAATGAGCTATAAGGATATTTTTAGTTTTGTCTCACCGTTGACACAAATCATCAGCAAGACCGGAGAAGCCTGGTCGGTAGGGGGCTGGGCACATGCCCGAAAATACCTGGGTTCGAACCCCGCCGGCCGAAGTAAAGTGACTGATGCACGTTAAATCTGTTGAGTCGCAAAAGTCCTCTATGTTCCCATCACAAATCAAGACCTCTGGGGGTACTGGAATGGAGATCGATCGTTCTCTGATTCAGGTCAAAATTGCGATCTGTGGATGAATGAATGGATGTATGAATGGGTCCGCCCTATAAACGGGTGCGACGTATTGTGTGGCAGAAGTCGAATTCTTGGCCATAGATGGCGCTACTGAAAAACAAGAAACGAACACTCTTAATTAAATTTGCTTGGCTTACACTTAGATGCAATTTGTCTCTCTCCTTAGGGATAATGGTTTTTTCTTAACTTGCAACAGAGTATAGTAATTTTGCCCTACATTTTTTTACAAATATATGTGAAGCAGTTTATTTTTTTCATTAATTATGGTATTGAAATTTTTCTTTACAGTGGACAGCGCTTTGAACGGTAAGTACTTTAGAATTACTGTACCTTAGAATTACTACCCTACCTTTTAATTACTGCCTTACCTTTATTAATTAAAATAATTCTTTGCTCTAATTTTATTTGTCTCTCTTTATAGGCGTCAAAGGCGAAAGTAAGATTAGTATTTCCTATATTACGAAAAAAACTAAACATTTTTATACCGATAAAGTTTGTAATTTTAGCTACTTATAAAAGTCACATAAAAGTTTTAACTGTATCAATCATTAGAAAAATGAGCACAATTGCTTAAAATAGAATTTTTTCTAGTAGTTCTTTTGAAAATTTATCGTAAATAAATACGTTATTGAATTAAAAAATCTTTAAAGAGACAAAATCTTATAGTAGTGCTAGCTTTGTCATCGAATCCCAGCTTCTGGCTGCAGTTATCATTTTCTCATTTGTATATCATCTCTCAACTTGTTTTTTGGATAATGCCATTAACTTTTGGAGAAGATTGTCTCCAGTCTATAAGAAATGGGACTTTTTCTTCAATTCGGCAGCAATGCAAAAGAATGTTATCTGGAATTAGCTTACCAAATATAAATTGAATTTCAGCATATATAAAGAATTCAGAATATCGTATAAATTCCACCCTTTGTAAAAGTACTGTAAAAATTGTTGACACTTGCGAATTTTAGTATATAAATATATCTATCTATCTATCTATATATATATATATATATATATCTATATATCTATATATATATATAGTGGCCGCATCGTCTTTATTCGAGAGGGTGGATTTTCGCTTTGAGAAATTGTAGTCCGCATGCTGTGTAATGCCGCAACAGTCATGCGTGTTTTGAAGAAATGAATATAGGTGAAACAAACGATGCGAAAACCTGGCAGTGGNCAATGTTTATATATATATATATATATATATATATATATTATACGCAGAAACTGAAAAGAAATATTTTTTAAAAATAAGTGCACATATACAGGAGCGCATGCATGAATACATGTTTTTTTATTATGCTTTTGTGGTGCAACTACCACTATAAATATTAAATACCAATTCACCAGTATATATTTATATAATTTATAACTCATATTTATGTTCTTAAAACATTTAAAAAACTATTTTTAACACATTAACCATTTTTTAAAAACTACCGAGTCCTTGGTATCGAATTGAAATATATTACAAATGAAAGTATTATTTAAACTTTTCTCTAAACTTTGTTATTTTCCTTTCAGTTGAAAAGATTTTCCACGGTGAGTTAAAGTTTGTAATTTAACGTTTTTTAACAAGTTGAATGCCACGTTAATAATACATGGCTTGCCATCTGGCCAAATGGTAAATAACTGCAAACTAAATTTGAAAATTTGACAGATTTTGCTAGTTTTTTAAAAGGTTTAGCGCGACATGACTGAAAAAGAGTGCTGAATTATATAAGCCTACGAACTGTTTAGAAATAGGGGTGGATAAAAATCTACTAAATTGAATTTATTAAACCAAGATTCGCAATTAATAAACTACCACTTGAAAATATTTATTCGTCTCCGGAGCAAGTTGGCATCTCTGTGTATATAAATAAAACTATTTTTGTGTGCTCTACATTGCATTAATTTCTTTAAACCATTTTAGTAACGATAATAATGTTAAAAATTTACTCGAATTATGTGTTTCTAATAATCTTGGCTTCGCCGGTCACCGGTGACCCCGTATGGCTCCACGAACAAACTCAGTGTCGGTCACCGGTGACCCCCACGGCATTCAACTTGTTAATAAAACTAACTGAATTTCATTTGTTAAAAATTCTGAGACAGCGCAACGTTTACAACTTTTTCTATTTAGCTGTGCTTTAATTAGTAAATGGATTAACACTTAAATGCCAATAAATTCAATATGGCAATAATATAAGGTAAAAAACAATAAATTTAATTTGAATAGAAAAAAAGCATGAGTATTTTTGTTTGTAGCAGTTGAAAAAATATTTAGGGGGTGATAATTTTTTTACAAGATTAGTGTCTTGCTTAGGTTCGCTGTTTTTTTTTTTTCTGGTACAATCTGCAAAATTAATAAATAGAAACTAAAATATTAGATAATTTAATAGCTTTCATAAAATTAGATATTAAATAGTTTTTTTACTAATTTCAATAATTTAAATTACAATTTTTAAAATATATCTTGAAAATAATAGATAAAAAGATTCATTTAGAACATTTTCGAACAATATTTTACAGTCCTTTACACAAACCGATTAAGATTTGCTTTAGAGCTAAGTGAAACATTTTTTGAATAAGAAGTGTTAGTATAAATCAAAAGAAAAAATTAATAAATAAAATAAAATTAGACTTCCAGAACTTACCGTCGTCTTCATTATTGCCAAATCTCGCTAGTTAAGTAACCTAATTGTTTATAAATCCTTGTAAATGGAGTCCAGGCATCGAAGTTCTGGGCTTCCTCTAGCTCAGCTATTATTGGTTGAGTATTTCATGCGTTGGACTAGTTGCATCAGAGCAGCAAAAGTGTCCTGAGCTGAATAAGCTGAAAATATCATTCTGTACGAATAAATAAAAGAAAACCTTAATAATAAAAATTAACTTTTTAGTAAAATGTTACGAAAATCATAACTTACCTTACTAATAAAAAATTCCACATATAAAAACATTCGATACCTACTAATACTTCGATTAACTAATGATACAATTTCTTTAATTCTGTTTTGCTAATACAATTGTTTTATCATACAAATTATAAATTAAAAACATGAAATTATCTATGCTAACAGTTTAATTCATAAAAAGGGAATTTAGTGCAGAAGAAACAATTCTGATTCTCGTGATCAACCTAAAATAATGACGTCAAATCACATGGTATGAAGAAAGCTACGTCTTATTTCCAATTAGGAGACACTGTTAAATTTGAATCAGTAAAATCTGAAATTCTTTACTAGAATAAAAATATGTTAGTAACCTTTTTTTAATGTATTTCTTTATTTTAATTGCAGCTGCCAAGAAAGGAGGTAAGTTACAAAAATAATTAGTTTAAATAACATACATCTTATTTCAATACTTTTTTTTGGCAATGCAGTTTTGAAACACAGATATTTGTTCTAAACTATTTATACAAGTGATCTCATATTTATACGTTATTTTTCTTGAAACTTCGTCGAAAACCTTATTTATTTTTTTACATTTCAGTGTACTATATTTTATTATGATTTTAAATAGGAAACTTTATTCTAATATTTTTTTTTGTAGTTACGTGAGATCATTCACAGAACTGCAATGTTATAAATCAATATTTTTTAAATAAATTACAAAAAAAAAAATATCTTTTTCTAATTCATTGTACATTTATTTTGCTGTAATTATTAACCTCAAACTTAGCACATTAAAGATTTTTTTTTTCAGGATTTAAAGAAAATCGCTTTCTATCAAAACAACTCCATTTTGAGATAAACCAATATGAAATAATATTTTTTATAGTTTATTTTATAAACTATTGAAACAGGAAAGCTATTATATTTAAGTTCAAAATGAAGAATAAAACAAAGAAAAATAATAGACATATGAAAGGAAAAGAAAGGGGGGGGAATAATAAGTAGAAAAATAACAAACAGCAGTTNGGAAATAATAAGTAAAAAAATAAACAACAGTTTAAAAAAAAAAGGATGAAATTTTATTTAAAAAACCGGAAAAAAAGACATAATCTTTTCACCAGCCCACACGATTATATCCGCAAAACAGAGTGCTTTCTGATATTGTATCAATAAAGCCAAAGCAAAATATATTAATACAATAGTGTGAGGAGCACTCAAAAAATTTTTTTATAAAAATTGCAAATAAAATAGATCACAAAAAGTAAAAATAACATGTAAAAACAGAAAATAAACTAAAATAAAAAGAAAAAACATTAAAAAGGGACTATAAAGCGAGTAGCAAAATCAGATCAACTTACATGGACGGAAAATTTTTCAAGAATGATTTAAAAATGTTTTCGCAGAAAGATTGCCAGATTACAAAATATGGAAACAAAAGCGCAAATTGAGTGTAACAAGGGGTTTTTAAAGTCTCGTTCTTACTGCACTCAAGGATGATTTGTTATTCTGAATTTNAGATAGATAGATAGATAGATAGATAGATAGATAGATAGATAGATAGATAGATAGATAGATAGATAGATAGATAGATAGATAGATAGATAGATAGATAGATAGATAGATAGATAGATAGATAGATAGATAGATAGATAAATAGATAGATAGATAGATAGATAGATACACACTAATGGACAAAAAAATTAGCACACCAATAAATAGTTGTGCTCACACATCGACGCCTAAGCTTGGAATTTTGCCGCGCACGAGGAAACTGGACTGCAGCGGAACCAGGTCATCTTTAACGAAGAATCCAGATTCAATCTCAGCAATGATGACAATCGTGTTCGTGAGTGGAGATCCCGTGATGAACGCCTCAATCCTATCTTTGCTGTACAGCGACACACCGCTCCCACTGCTGGTGTGATGGTATGGGGTGCCATTGCCTACAATACACGGTGACCCCTAGTATTGTTCCGTGGCACCATGACAGCCCAGCGGTAAGTTCATGAAATCCTGCAATCACATGTGTTGCCAGTCATGCAACGGCTCCCAGGAGCATTTTTTCAACAAGACAATGCACGGCCTCATGCGTCAAGGGTGTCACAAGACTGTCTCCGTACTGTTACTACCCATCCTTGGCCCGCCCGATCCCCAGATTTGTCTCCAATCGAGCATATTTGGGACTGCGAGTTGGGCATCCCACGAGTTTGAACGAACTAAAGGCAAGGTTACAGCAAATATGGAACGAAATGTCTCAAGACATCATACAGAACTTGTATGCCTCAATGCCCGATCGTATCGCATCGTGCATTCGCGCTTGAGGGAGTCCAACAGGGTATTAACTCCTCCGTTCTTTTGCCTTTTTCTCTGAAATAAATTATTCTTTTTCTTTGATTTTCTAATTATTTACTTATATCAAAGTAGTCATTACGCATGTAAAATTTCGTTTCATTTTGACGACTCCTTCTTGGTGAGCTAATTTTTTTGTCCATGAGTGTATATATTATTTTTAGTATAAAAAGTTGTAATTTATGAATATTAAAAAGCACGAACAAATATTTTTTTTTTAAAATGTGAAGCTAGCAACTTAGCATATCAATATAAAAAAATTTATAACACAATTTTGAATGCGTGATTTTATTCCTTTTAGCTAAAAAAGGTAATTTTTATTTGTATTCTATATGTATTTAAAATATTAGAACCAATCTGAGTGCAATTTACGCGTTGTCATGACGTACATATGTTTTAGATACGCGAGAACAGACTTGTTAAATGCATATTGAAAACAAAAATAACTAAAAATAAAACATTGAATCTAATCCTTGTAAAGACTAAGACCCTTATGCAAGTTAAACAGAATTCGATATAGTTACTAGTTTCTACTTGAATGATTTAAATATTTGCAATTCAACTGAAACATTTCGAATGCTTATTTGTTGAGTGTCAAATACGACAATTTCACCTTAACGGGTAAATTCCCACTTTCTCTCTTTTACAAAGAGAAAGAAATTCCAGTAAAATTACGACACTGGGTGGTAATGACATTTCTGGTTAAACAAAAACCAAGTAATTTTAGTACGAAAACAAAACATACGGTATTTAAACTATTAATGTTTCGTTCACACGGTAGCGGTTTTCCGAAAATTTTGTTTTTGAAAATTATAGTTCTTATTATCACATGATAAAATTACCAAACTTTACCAAATTTTATCATATATTATAAGGCCGTATTTCATTGTTAATTTTATCAAAATATTCATCATAACACTTCATTAAAAATTACCTAGCTTTTCGGTGTTCCCACAGAGCCAGATACAGGGTTTCACCATATTCTTTTAGTTTTTACCATATTCTAAGTGTAATTAGTGTCCCTTTAGCAGACTGTTGTAGAGGACTGCTGAAATAGGATTTGTATTAGAAATTATTAAAGCATTCCGTGTTGTCATGAAAATATTATGCTACTAGATACTAATTTCAATGTAATATATATATA
>NC_092212.1:27099625-27119639 GCF_043381705.1 Parasteatoda tepidariorum
TATATATATTTTACTACCAATTTCTAGAAGCAGACCGATACCTGTGCTACTCAAGCTCTTTCGGAGTTTTCTTAACAAGCTATTCGAATATGAATATTGGAACGAAACTGATTTTTACGGTTTAATCCTTAAATGCCAACTTGCGAACCCTAATGTGTATGCTTTTTTTTTTTAAATTTTTGATTAGTATTCTAAAAATACATGTTAAGAATGGTCTTTAGAGAGCACGAGATGAATTCGTAGGCAGTTTCCCAGGATTCAAAATAAAATGATTTAGATTTTTTTGTAGTTTTCAAGCACTTGCTTTCGTTGAAGTTAAAATTGATAGGAAATGTTTCGTCTTCTATATTGTACATATATTTTCATTTCAGCTTACAAAAAATTGGACAAAGGTAAGTATTTCTTTTATTTATTAACCGAAAAGAAATCATGGTTAATAAATTTACAAATAATGTTCAAAAATAAATCTATACAAAGTACTTGGGGATGAACAGTAAGCAAAAAATAAAAATACCTCCATGAATAACTTTTCATCTACGTTCAAAGACTCAGTATTAATAGTTCAAGGTTGTGACCTTAATTAAGGTAATAAATATGCCCTATGCTTTATATGCTAATTAATGACCTTAAATGTGCCCCAAATATGCAATAATCAATATTAGTTGCAGGCAATATTTTCAATTTTGAAATCAGACACAAAAGCTCACCTTTTTTTTGACGGATTTGGATTTTTCCCTTTTAAAATCTAGGATGTAGCAATCATCTAGGAAATACAGTCCAAATAGTTTGATCCGGTTCAAGGTTCGGACCCTGAGACGTTAATTTCACAATTTATGTATTTCATAATATCAAGAGAACTTTTCAAGCAAATTATAATTTTTTTGAAAAAATTGTAAAATTCGTTTATCCAAAGATTATTTCTAGCAAAAAATAAATTTTAGCAAATATTTATTATTTTATTTAATATTAGTCGAAGAAAGTTTGATTGGTATAAGGTTACAATTTTTACGTCCTTTTAAAGAACGTAGTTTTGCATGACAAAATGCCTTCAAGTACTTCCTGTCGATTAGAATTGTAAGTATTCGACTTTTTCAAAATTCGAAATTTTCGAAATTCACAATTTTTCGAAATTTGGAACAGCAGAGTAATAAGAGGTGAAATATGAACTAAAAAGCGAAAATCTTCTTTGAAAATCTTCGTTCTTTCAAAATTTCAGAAAATCAGTAAACAACGAACATATTTGAAATTTTTATGCCCAAAGGTGAACAGAACGAATATCTTTGTTTCCAACCATTATACTTGAATCTCTGAAGCAAAACAAAAAATTCTTTTTGGCTCCAACTGATTGAAATATTCAAAACGGAAGATTGAACCAAAAAATTTTCATCCGTAAAAATGCTTCAATTGACTGAAAATCTGCTGGTATAGAACCGAAAAGTAATCATGTGCAAAAAAAAACAATAACTTAAAATTAGAGATTGTAAAAAATGCACATAAATATTTTTAATAGGTTAAGCTTTTAGAGAACATGATTGTTGTCAAAGTGTAAAAATGTGCAGGTGATTTTAAAGAACTCAAACATATGGAATGCGAATCTCCCTTTTTTTTGTTGTCGAAGACGGTGTTAATGAATGGCTCCAACATAACAAATAAATTAAGACAAAAACATAAAAAACGCTCCTCGTATAGTTTAAACTATTATAACATTTTTAGAGCTGCCAACTACGACGCATTTTGCAAAATATTTTATAGAATAGTGGACAAACAAAACAAAAGCTTTAATAATGTTGGCTAATTTTGCCAATATTTAAAAAGCTTCCTCATGATCTTTATGGCTTCCCCGCAATGTGGAATAAAATGACTTTTTTTTAAAGGAATTCTTGAATCGTTCATGTGTGTGTTCATGTGTAATAACTTTAATTAAAATTTACTAAACAAGGAATCATACATTAAAACTTAAACATTGCTACTACTAAAAGAAATCGTCCTATAAAGCAAAGAAAGTTTGCAGCCTTGCATTTTATCTACTGCTGTAAGTCTCACAACAAAGAATCATACATTAAAACTTAAACCTTGCTACTACTAGAAGAAATCGTCCTACAAAGCAAAGAAAGTTTGCAGCCTTGCATTTTATCTATTGCTGTAAGTCTCATAACAGAGAATCATACATTAAAACTTAAACCTTGCTACTACTACTAGAAATTGTCCGACAAAGCAAAGAAAGTTTGCAGCCTTGCATTTTATCTGCTGCTGTAAGTCTCATAACAAAGAATCATACATTAAAACTTAAACCTTGCTACTACTAGAAGAAATTGTCCGACAAAGCAAAGAAAGTTTGCAGCCTTGCATTTTATCTACTGCTGTAAGTCTCACAACAAAGAATCATACATTAAAACTTAAACCTTGCTACTACTAGAAGAAATCGTCTTACAAAGCAAAGAAAGTTTGCAGCCTTGCATTTTATCTACTGCTGTAAGTCTCACAACAAAGAATCATACATTAAAACTTAAACCTTGCTACTACTAGAAGAAATCGTCCTACAAAGCAAAGAAAGTTTGCAGCCTTGCATTTTATCTACTGCTGTAAGTCTCATTCGTTTGCCATATGCAAGAGTGTTATTGGCGGTTAATATTTTACACTTACTTCATTTTATGTACATTTGATGTTATAGTTTTGAGGCAAAGCTTGACAATATCCCTTCCAATATAATTTAAAATTAGTTGTGTACTGTAAAGGAGAAAAACTATCATTTTGCTGATAACTGTAAATTAATTTGAAATTATCAATTGTCAATGCACTTGATGATATTAACCTTCCGTTAGTCGCGCACTTGTTTCCGACATGGTTAATCGCGTTGCACCTATGAGGTGTTTCTGATTTTTTGAAAGCCAAATGAAATTTAGTCTAGTTTAAATAGTGAATTGTTACCAATTTAAGACTCTTTAGAGAGATAAATATCAAAAAATTTATTTCGCGAAGTACCGAAGATAAATTTTTCTTGTTCCCGCGTCGGATCTCTTCCTCCATCACAAGATGTTCAACCAATTGACGCAAGAAGGTTCTGCGTTTTTTACTCCGTAACCATTTTCTGTGTATATAACTTGACCATTTATACCTGCTACGTTGAGAGGGACAGAAAATGAGATAAAATATATATATTTAATTCATAAAAATATTATATCCATAATACTTGCGTCAATGGTCGCGCTGCACCAGAGGGGTGATTTGAGCGATTCCAACTCTCCATCGACATGTTCTATGGTCGGTTTTACACGGACATTTGAGTAATCCAAAGTTAGGAAGATAACATTAGGCTCGACCCCCGGAAAAACCTATTGACGGCAAAGGAGGTGGAAGTGCAGTAGGGATGCACCTGTGAGGTGCGCGCGACTAACGGAAGGTTAAAAGCTTGTTAGTTGTCATAGATTTTGGTTTGAAGTGTAGTTTCGAATTATTACAGTAATTTAATTTTGTGTATATGTGTGGTTATATTTATATTTCCGAGGTATAGTAATCCAATATTCCTTCCAATTCGATTTAAAATTAGTTGCGTACTATAAATACGTGCGGCAAGGATTATGCTAAAAATGTATAATTCATCAGATTAGATTCATTGACAATGCACTAACTGATGTCAAATGCTTGCATTAGGCTTATCAGCACGAGCTGACACCCAGTTCCCCTAAGCCTATATCAAATAAATTAATTTAGGCTTAGCGTGTCTATTAAATTATTGCATATAATTCATTTTTCTATGTACTATGCGTTTGTATTTTCATTTCTGAGATATACTGTGCCAATGTTCCTTCCAATCTAATTTAAAATTAGTTGTTTATTATAAAGATGAACACACGGAGTATGCCGATAACTGATCACTAAAAGCGGATATGATCAAATGACAATGCATTTGATGATATGAAATGCTTGCCATCATTGATTTAGATTTAGTGCGCTTTCTTGAATTAATATACAAACTTTTTTTAATGTAAATCAGTGATTATATTTTTGAGGTATACTATGCCAATGGTTCTTCCAATTTAATTTGAAATTGTTCGCGTCTTAAACAGGTGAGCATCACTTATTATGCTACAGAGATGGAGAAGTAATATTCCAAGTGCTTGAAATGCTCCCTAAATAATTTATCTAGAGTTACATTTTACACGTTGGGCGCCAAGCTAATTTTACATGGCTTGCTAATCTGGCCACGGTACTAAATTTGCAAATATTAGACGGATTTTGCTATGATTTAGAAGGTTTATTATGACATATCTGACCAAAGTGGTGAATTATATAAGCCTACGAATTGTGTAGAAATAGTGGTGGATAAAAATCTACTAAATTGAATTTATTAAACCAAAAATCACAAAAATTAAGTAAATTTTGAATAAATTTTCTGCAATTCCGTAAAAGAGTGTAAATTTTATAGTTCTATATCATGTTATACGCTGTCAGACAGCTGTTTTTCGCGGCCTATATAAAAGGTCAGTGTCAGCAAGCTGGGGCAGACGCGGCCTAAATGTAATTTCAGTGTCAGCCACCGGTGGTTGATGCCACCTAAATGGAAAGTCCAGTGTCAGCCACCGGTGGTTGACGCCACCTAAATGGAAAGTCCAGTGTCAGCCACCGATGGCTTAAGCGGCGCTCAACGTGCTAAACGCTGAATCAATTTTCTTATCAGATATAATTTGATATCTGAACATAACATAACGCGTGTGTGTGAAACCTCATTGGCTGAGCCACATGGGAAGAAGTTTGCAGATATTGAATTGCATACTTTCACCAGGCATTCAATTGAATCATTTAATAAAAGTTGGAAAGCATAAAATTATTAAATTACAGCGAAGCAGAGGTAGTGCTTCTTTTCAATAATTCTTTTCTTCACAATATTTTTTTTAATGAATAATATCATTTTTTTACAGGTTCACACAAGTCACAGTGAATGATGTTCGTTGAAAAAGAATCCCCGTCAGATGCATAGCTATGATCCTGATTATTGTGAATTAACGTACTCTCTAATATTACATTTAATTTGAAAACTATTTCTGTTACTTTCGTTTTAAGTTGTTTGTTAAGGTTCTGAAATAAAATAAAATTGTATTTTGAAAAGAGTTTCGTTTTTGGTCAATGAAGTAAATATACAGGGTTATTCATAATTCCCTCCGCCTGCAAACGCAATTTTTTTTATTACAACTGGCTTCAGTGGTACGTGTTATTGCCATCTACCGGCAACTGCTTAAATTAAAACTTGAATACTTTCGGAATAATTTCATATGTTCTTTTTTGCCATATTCGTCTTCGTTTTTTTACTATAACGCTTCGAAACACCAGAGGGAATTATGAATAACCCTGTATATTTGAAAAACTTAGCGGAAGAACCGGTTAAGTGACACTTTAGTGATTTTGAGTTAATGAGAGCTAAAGTTTATACATTCCTCCACTTTCTTTTTTCGGTCAATTCTTATGATTTTAGCATGTTTGTGAGGACATGTCTCACAAAATTTTTGTAGGTCTATTTATTTAATTCTAACTCTTTTATCAAGAAAGATTTTTAATGATATATGTGCGTAGCATTAGCTTGTTTTCATGGACGATTCTTAATGCTTTTCATCGAATATAGTTTGTTTGAAAAGATACATATATATATATTTATGATATATTATTTTATACATATACTACAATATACTTTATATTTAGGCTTATATTCATAGAATAAAATTTTAGCAACAAACTTATACGAAAGTTTATCTAACATTGTTAGTCCGAAAGCCGATCAAAAGCAATCCGGAGGCCGTGTGAACTCCATCCGCAGATGTTTAATCGGTATTTAGCTCTCTAATTGGCGAGAATTCGGCAATTTTTGATTTTAAAATAAAATGCACTTCTAAACAGCACTGATTGTGATAAAAATGTTTTGTCATTTTGTTATAACTAAAGGTATTTCTAAAATTCAATGCAAGCATTTTTATTAGTTTTAATACAAAAAAGATCTAGATATAGTTGTTGAAATACAAATTATTTTAAATTTTTCTTTAAAAATTATGCAGTTTAATGAAAAAATGACCAATTTTTATTAATAAAAATGATTGTAAAACAGTTTTTTTTTCTGTCGTAGTAGACAATGTCTTCATGATTAGTTACGCGATTCTTACTTTTCATTATTTAATTTGCCACTTCACAAATTTCCGCCGTTAATCAATAATCCACTCAGTGAATATGCAGCTTTTTTCTTATTTTCAACTTCTTAACCACGAGTCTAGAAGACGAGAGAACACCTGTTTAAAAGACAAAGTCACATTAACCTTCAAAGATAATTCTTTTGAGTGAAACTTATCAGCATTTGCGCAAAATGGCTGAACAAATACGAAAACCTCTCGTGGTTAGCTCGATGCCGATGGAGCTCTCATAAGTTTCTACCAAAGTAAAATTTACATCAGAATGGTAACAGGGAGCAAAATAAAAATTGGCTATCCATCACTGTGTTTCGTTCATAGGTAGACTTAATTTGTCTCCACTGAGCCATGCCGATTTTTATGAAAAAGTTGCCATTCGTTTTGTCAAACATGTAAGTACGCTTATCATTTCGGATTTAAAAGTCAATATTTTAAGCGAGAGCACACAACTTCAAAATAGTTGATGAGGCTCTTCTTATCTACAATTTAACAATAATATAATTCGAAAAATAGACATTTTTTCACAATAGATATAACTGATTTGGTAAATTGTTGCTGTTTTAATATGAAATATTTATTCAAACGTTCGTTTTGCCAAACATATAAGTACGCTTATCATTTCGGATTTAAAAGTTAATATTTAAAGGGAACGCACACAGCTTAAAAATAGTTGATGAGGCCCTTCTTACTAACAATTTAACAATAATAATTCGAAAAATAGAAATTTTTTCATAATAGATATAATTGATTAGGTAAATTTTTGCTGTTTCAATGTGAAATATTTATTCAAACGTTTGTCTTGTCAAGCATATAAGTACGCTTATCATTTCGGATTTAAAAGTCAATATTTTAAGCGAAAGCACACAGTTTAAAAATAATTGATGAGGCCCTTCTTATTAACAATTTAACAATAATAATTCGAAAAATAAAAATTTTTTCACAATAGATATAACTGATTAGGTAAATTGTTGCTGTTTTAATATGAAATATTTATTCCAACATACGTATCACGAAATCTACAATGAGTACTTAAGAAATATATTCTTTACAGCCTAGCGAGTAGAATAAGTACCAGAAAAAATTGTTGTTTACTGTAATTTTTGATTATCAGCAGTTGATCTCGAGTATTGGAATCATGCTGAATGATTGTGTCGGCATATCTCTTTTTAATTGTGTGCTCGATTTTACGATGTTGATCATTACCGATTTATTGATTATTTAATTTAACTTCAAGAAGAAAAACGAGTATTCAGCGAGTAATAATAATAATGAACTGTAAAAATTGCCTAAGCGAAAAATAATATTTATTTTAACTCGACTTTTTTTGAGAAAAAAATAGTTAAATTTTTTTTCTACTGCAGTGTGTCTGAAATACAAACAAACTAATGCGAATCAGTAATTAAAATATTGTATGTTGAAGGTGTTTAAAAGTTTTTTTGTCTTGTCTCTTTCAATTATTGATTCATGAAAAAACATAAATTCTTCTTTAATGTATGGAGACTGCTGTTTCAAGTTTTTCGTTTTCTCGATTTTTTCCCTCTCCGCGATTTGTGTTCGATACCAAGCAATACAAGGATACTTCGAGTTTGCCTCGACACAGTTGATGCATGAACTCTTTTCCTTGCATTCACTCTTTCTGTGCCCACTCGAGCAGCAATTGGCGCATGTTTCCTCGTACTGGCAATGCTTGCTGAGTGCCCGAGCCTATTGCATTTATAGCAGCCCAAGGGCCTGAGGTATTCTTTGACTTTGTGGGTGTACCAGCTGAGGCAGACGCTACCCTTTCTGACAATTTCGCCGAAAGAACTAGGATCAGACGAACTACCTAGTGAACACCTTTTTTAGAATTAATTGAAAACAAAGCCTCCACTTCTTTCTCATTAATCTCTCTATTGGTCTCTTCTAACCTGGAAACTAGATCCTCTTTACTCAAAGTCTTCTCAACCTCATAAATTATGGCTCGTGGCTTAAATCTCTTAATTTCCTGACACTCCAGGTCTTTGCTCAACGGGAAACTAGTAAGAAAATTTATTCGGAAAAACAATTTAATAAAACCCATAATAAAAAGAAAATGTTATTAATTTTATTACAAAAAAAAGTAAGTAGTTTGATCCGTTTTTATTTATTTGGTGTCCTTTTAACCGACCTGTTCAAACGTCTTTTGAGAGATTTGTATTGAAAATCAGCAAACTTTTAGTTGGTNGACAAACTGAAAAAATGGGTAGACTCGCCCCGGTTTACGGTAATCTCTTCCTTAACCGGAAAATAAGGAGATGACTTGTTTTCGAACTGATCGATTTAAATATATTTTATTTCTCGAATCATGTTCAAGTCTTTCAAGGTATATAGTGTATGATTTTTTTTAAATATTTGTGTAATAGTAAAATTTTCTAAATTTTACTGGAATTTTCATATTTTGCTCCATTGACAAACTTGCAATCTAGTTATACGAAATGTTTTATCTGTTGAAGAAGTCCGTTGATTGAATGTTATATTAAATTAATAGTTGAAAAAAAAAACGTTGCCTTTTCAAAGTTCTATATGTTGTGGTTCATTTTATACCTGATAATATAGCGATAAGTAAAATTTCATTATTTACAATGTTAACATTCATTTTAGTATAATGGGTAGACTCGCCCCATACGAGAGATTTGTCAGCAGTTCTATAAAAATATACAGTAACAGCGTAACGGTTAATATTTTCTAATATCGATTTCACAGTTTTAAAAAGGGATAAATAGGGAATCCGAAACACCTATTAAAAGCCTTTTTTCTTTAATATTTACGAAAGTTTGACCAGTTGAAAGTTGACAAACTGAAAAAATGAGTAAACTCACCCGGTTTACGGTAATCTCTTCCTTAACCGGAAAATAAGGAGATGACTTGTTTTCGAACTGATCGATTTAAATATATTTTATTTCTCGTATCATGTACAAGTCTTTCAAGGTATATAGTGTATGATTTTTTTTAAATATTTGTCTACTAGTAAAATTTTCTAAATTTTTCTGGAATTTTCATATTTTGCTCCACCGACAAACTTGCAATCTAATTATACGAAATGTTTTATCTGTTGAAGAAGTCCGTTGATTGACTGTTATATTAAATTGACAGTTGAAAAAAAAACGTTGCCTTTTCAAAGTTCTATATGTTGTGGTTCATTTTATACCTGATAATATAGCGATAAGTAAAATTTCATTATCTACAATGTTAACATTCATTTTAGTAGAATGGGTAGACTCGCCCCATACGAGAGATTTGTCAGCAGTTCTATAAAAATATACAGTAACAGCGTAACGGTTAATATTTTCTAATATCGATTTCACAGTTTTAAAAAGGGATAAATAGGGAATCCGAAACACCTATTAAAAGCCTTTTTTCTTTAATATTTACAAAAGTTTGACCAGTTGAAAGTTGACAAACTGAAAAAATGGGTAGACTCGCCCCGGTTTACGGTAATCTCTTCCTTAACCGGAAAATAAGGAGATGACTTGTTTTCGAACTGATCGATTTAAATATATTTTATTTCTCGTATCATGTTCAAGTCTTTCAAGGTATATAGTGTATGATTTTTTTTAAATATTTGTGTACTAGTAAAATTTTCTAAATTTTTCTGGAATTTTCATATTTTGCTCCACCGACAAACTTGCAATCTAATTATACGAAATGTTTTATCTGTTGAAGAAGTCCGTTGATTGAATGTTATATTAAATTGACAGTTGAAAAAAAAACGTTGCCTTTTCAAAGTTCTATCTGTTGTGGTTCATTTTATACCTGATAATATAGCGATAACATAAGATAAACTAGGCTTCACTTTATATGATTATTTTAAAAGCCAAATTATAATTTGATTTGGAACTTCCTTAGAAAAATGAAACTATTGTTATTCCTAAAGCTTATTTGGCTATTGATTTTGAACGAAATAATTTACCAAAGCAATGCATATCATCTAAAAAACAAGCAGGAGATAGATTTAAGAAAACTGACGACATTATTCAAAGATGGGGAATTAATGAATGTTAATGAATATAAAGTCAATCCATCCCTCAAAAGCATCAATATTTTGGTGAATGATATTTATAAAGGTAAGTAAATTAAGTTCTTATTTATATACTTTTTATGTTTATCTTTTTTAAATTCACCTCTTATTATATCACTCATTGACCTTCAGTGTTATCTGGCTAAGTAAAGAAAAATATGCTTGGTGGAAAAAATAAATAAGCAATTTTGAAAAGTCTAGAACATAACATATACCTAAATTTTAAGAATATTTAAGTTGAAATTCAATTCGCAGTTAAATTTCAGAGTAAATTGATAAGTGGCTTTAGGGTTTAGAATTAAATTAGTGCAAAGTTCAATCTAAATACGTTAACAAATTACTTCTTTAATATAAATGACAATTTTTGGCTTTCTCACTATTAACTAATCTAAAGTAATTCAATAATTTATTAAAAAAAGTGCCTTCTAGATGTTTCATTACAACAACAAAAAACCATGTTTCCATTGGAGTACTAACTATGCTTAACCTAATATATTATATTACATAATACTGTCCTTAAGTCATGGCAGACCTAGTTAAAACTCTTTATACGTCTTAGTAACCGAAAAGTTAAAAGACACTTTTGTCCACAGGTAAACAAAACGTACATTTCACTAAAAAAGATAAGGTTATTAAGTTTGCTAATGCCACTCATAAAGAAGAAGTAAAAACTTAATGATCTTCAAATTGCATCTGAATTATTAATTTTGACTTGCAATTGATTAACATCTAATAGTTAATAAAAAAGAATAAACTTATATCAACCCAAAAAAATTTTTTTGGGCACCAACTTATTACCTGTTACGGAAAAAAGAAAATCATACAAGTTAATTTGTAATAAAACAAAATGATAAATCTCTTTCATATCATTGACATTATTTTTGATATGGAGCTTAAATTTAAAATGAATGTCAAGGTAGGATATATTTTTAAGTAGACTGTACTAAGAAATTTATAATTTGATGGATTTGTAGGTTCATATTTTGGAATATCTTACTTTTTAAGTGATTCCATTTGACTTTTGTTTATTAGAAATGGAATTTTCAAGATTTCCTTTCTTTAAAAATCAAATGAATTTCTTTTCCATAATAGTTTTTAAGGATGGTTGTATCCTTTCCTCTTATTAGTTTTCTGGGAAGACATTTTTTACTAGATTTTTAGAAAAGGATTTATACTGTATTAGTAAGAGCACCTCAAAATTTCCGATGTTGCAGTTAATAACAGCAGAAGAATTATTTCTGNGACAAAATTTTAATATAAAATGGAAACAAGAGCTTTGACATGATTTCCTTACTCAAAAGATGTGTAATTAGTATGACGCTTTATTTTAAACAGTTTAAATTAGTAAAGAATATCATTTACTACATTATTTTTAAAATTTCTAATACCTCTCTCTATACTTTTAGAAGCAATTCATGAATGCAGTGAAAAGGACTGTCCTGGTGAAAATGCCATATGTAAACCGTCGGGTCATGATTACACTTGCGTGTGTATGAAAGGTTTCAAACCAAAAGATGATACTAAAGAAGGAGAAAAGGATTTAGACTGTATTGGTAAGAGCAAACATAATTTAAAATGAAAGGTAAAAATTCCAAAGTTTCAGTTAATGACACCAAAAGTGTTTTTTCTGACAAAAGTTTAATATAAGATGGAAACAAAAGCTTTAACATGCTTTCCTTACTCAAAAGATGTGTAATTAGTATGACGCTCAATTTTAAACAATTTAAATTAGTAAAGGATATCATTTACTACATTTTTGCTAAAATTTCTAATATCTCTCTCTATACTTTTAGAAGCAATTCATGAGTGCAGTGAAAAGGACTGTCCTGGTGAAAATGCCATATGTAAACCGTCTGGTCGTGATTACACTTGCGTGTGTATGGATGGTTTCAAACCTAAAGATGATTCTGAAAAAGGAGAAAATGGTTTAGACTGCATTGGTTAGAGCAATCATAATTTAAAAAGAAATGTATCACCTCAAAAGTTCCATTGTTCCAGCTGTTCATTAATCGTATAAAAATTTTAAAAAAAAGTTTTCAACACATTACTTTAAGAAAAAAGATATATGTGTTTCTCATAAAATTTCAGTCAATTATCAATTTTAAAAAAATCTTTGCTATAATTTTTTTTTACAACAAAACAGTTTTACAAAATTTTTTGTACTTTTTAGTAGAAATTTATGAATTTCGTATGGATAGAAATTAATAATAATAATATTTGAATAAATAAAAGAAAGATAAATTTTGGAAAGTCTTTCGCAAAAAAAAAAAAAAACATCCATTAATAAAGTATTTGGGGAAAAGTCTTTCTCAAAAAATGATAGAAATTATTTCCAATAAGAAAATCTTACTGTCACTTTCCATTCTGTCACTTTTTTAAATTCAGTGTTACATTCACTTCCCGAAAATATTCAGTAGGATGAATGACTTAAGAGAATCACGATTCCCGAGTGATGCTTTAGGCGAATCTCTTTCTACCAATTCCACAAATAGGTGACTTTTGGTTTTTGTACTAAATGTTTATTTGTTTTAGGAAATTCCTTTGAGTTTTTTTAATCTGGTCGCCCAGTGGATGCCCTGGATAGGGAGACAGATTCGATTAAACTGCTACTTCATGACTCAATAGCAGACATTTGAAATGTTTGATCTTTGAGTCTGTGAGCCGGGTCTTTCCTACATGTACGAAGTGCATGTTCTATCCATCTTCATAAAATCACATAGGCTCTTAATTTTTACAGGGTTCATGAACTCATGAATTTGATCTAGCTAGTGCTATCAAGCGAGATTGGCAACAGCAAACTCGCCTAATTTTCAAAAGTTTAGGAAATTCTTTTTACAGGAGAATTTTTGTAAGCTGAAGAGAATGCAGTAAAAATCCTGGTCTCAATGTGACAATAATTAAGTTATCAATTATATTGTGAATCTGGATACAAATTGAGGAAAAGTTCTACGAAAGCAGGAAATAGTGCGATATTTGAATATGAGTAATATTAGAAAGAACGTACAACACAATAATTTGATAACTTTATGAATGATATTTTCAAATATCTTCTGGCCTAACCACCAATGTTTTTTGAATTTTTCAGAAAATTCTATTTTTATATTTAAAGTGGTAGTAAAATCTTTGTTTTTTTTTCTATTGCATTCTGTTTTTTATAAAACTAACGAACGAAATTAATTAAAATAAGAACGTTTCTAACTATGACAACAAATTAATAAATTAAACAAATACATCTATAAATTGGTTCGATCAAGTTCTGGAAAAACTATAAAAAAATTGTCGATAATTGAATTTTCAATTTATGTTTCATTGCCACTTTAAGATAGCAATTTTGAAAAGAGCTAAAATGAACAATTTTGATAAAAGCTTCCATAACATCCTCTGTATCTAATAACTTTGAGTAAAGTCGGTCGAATTCTAGTTTCTAAGAACTAGAATTTTTAAAATGTCTTATTTTAAAAATTCAATTTCCGAGGAACTTTTCGACTGATATTATTAAAATTTTGTATTTTACCAGTTAAAATTATATTCTTTAAAATGATGTAAAAACTGTATACCTTACAATTTAAAAGTTTTTCGACTATTATTAAATAAATTAATGAAAAGCATATAATACTTGAAGTTATTTTCTGCATGGAATTATTTTTGGATAAATGAATCTCATAATTGTGAGCAAAGAATGTTTCAATTGACTCAGATATCTATTGAAATATGACGACATACATTGAAAGTAAAATTAACATTAATTGGTCCATTCTCTGGACAGCTCTCCTGTCCAAACTATTAAGACCATTTTTCGCAGATTACGGCTTTCCCTTATATTTTGAGGGCTAAGAATCCGAATCCCACGAAAAAATGATGCTTTTTCAAAGATAAACGTTTTTGCTCCTGATTTCGTAACTTTAAATATCATCTGCATGAATTAATTAGCATACAGGGTGTCTCAGTTAAGCGTTTCAGAACTTCTAAGAGGGGTAGGGGGCATCCTGACGACTCGAAATCATATAGCAATGTGGGGTCGAAAATGCTTTCCTGAAGCGGTGACGTACACAGAAGCACTATAAAGAAAAGAGACCGTAAGTGAAGAATCGCTATAATAATACACTGAAAAAATTATATGGCCTCCTCGGTCACCCGACCTTTCATGTCTTGATTTCTGGAGTCATATGAAAACACTGGTTTATGACACCCCTGTTGATAATGCTGGTTGCAAGATTCGCAGTAGCTGCCTGCGAGATATACCTGGAGTATTGCAGAATGTTCGAATGTCCATGCGCCGGAGAAGTGAGGTGCACATTGTAGCCGGTGGCAGAAACTTCGAACACTTACTTTGGCTCATGTACCATATAATTTTTTCAATGTATTATTATAGCGATTTTTCACTTACGGTTTCTTTTCTTTATGGTGCTTCTGTGTACGCCACCGCTTCAGGAAAGCATTTCTGACCCCACATTGCTATATGCTTTCGAGTCGTCAGGATGCCCTCTACCCCTCTTAGAAGTTCTGAAACGCTTAACTGAGACCGTATATTTACTTCCTCGAAAAATTAAGATTCATTTCTGGAAAGTAAAGATCTGATCATTAGATAAAAATTTATTCAGGGCCGATCGTTTTTTATTATGCGCCAAACATTGAATTTTACTGGAGCTCTCTGACTTAGTTGTCTCACCTGAAGCATGGGTTCGAATCCCACCTAACCCTAGATTTATCTTCTTGCTATCTTTCTCTGAATTGTGGTGTGGGGAATTATAAATCGACTATGCCAACCTTCATCTATCCAGATGTACCTTTTGATAGATGAAGGTTGTCGATATTTATAATTGACCACAATGGTGACCCGGACGTGATATGAACTCGCTAACATGATGGATGGTTCATATTAAAACAATTGATTTGATTAATATAAACTGCTCAAGGAAAGATCCGGAGAAAGTAAATAAAGTCTCCCGATAATAAACAATATAGAAAAAAAATGAGCGAAATGCTATAAACAAAGAAAAAAAATGAAAAAAAAATGAGCGAAATGATATAAACAAAAAATGAAAAAAAAAATGAGCAAAATGCTATAAAAACAAAAAAAATTAAGAAAGAAATGTTTTTTTTAAAAAAATGAGCAAAAATTTTATAAATAAATAAACAGCATGAATCAACTAGTGGAATATGTTCATCGAATTCTATCACAGATAAAATTATGGAAGGGGAGTTACGTGGAGCGTAGTGTAACTACCACTATAAATATTAAATACGAAATCACTAGTATATAAGACGCGTTAACTTGATTCTTCGTAGAGGTAACTTAAAAGTTGACATAGTCGTAGTTTAATACCCCAGAGTGCAGAAATGACAACTTGCTACGGTACGGACATCAAACATATATTTTAAAGTAGTAGCTTATCAATTGTGATTCTTGGTTAAATAAATTCAATTAAGCAGATTTTTATCCACCACTATTTCTAAATAGTTTGTAGGCTTATATGATTCACCACTTTACAGTAGTTATGCAATAGCAAAATGGCTTTAAACACGAAAAGGCACATTTATCTAATGGGCATAAGACCAATTCTCAGCTATGCATTCCAGGCAGGGGGTGGGGGGAGCGCTTACAAATACACAAAGAAAGAGATTCAGAGTCTTCGAACACAAAACCCTAAGACGAATCACTGGGGCTCCCTGGTTTGTCAGAAATAACACCCTCTTTAATGACCTCAAAATCGACGAGTGCCTTTTTAAACACTTAATGTAATGTGACAATTTATTTTCTATTTTTACCAAAGCCTTTAATTTTTCTTTAAACGTTTTCCTTTTTTCCAATTTAGCAATTTTATTTTTAACTTTCTTGTTGACCTTTCTCATGGTCATTGCGGTCATCGCACTTCCTGTGGGGAAAGTCAGCCAACCCCTCTATTCACGCCTTTCTTTTTCTTCTATTAATTTTAGGGGGGCTAACTAACCAATCTCTTTCCTTTAAATTTCAAACTCTCCGCCTCTTAAAATTTAATTGGTCGTAGTTTTTCTGGTCTACCCCAGTTAAGGAATTTTTAAGTCTTTTAAAATACATTCTCTTTTTCTCGAGCCTTCGGGCAGGTTACCCTTTTTCTCCGAGATGTGGACTTCGGTCCGTATCGAGGGATTTCTTTTTAAATTTTCCTAACCTTTATTTTAAATTAAATCCATAGCTGTAATCAATTTCTGTAAAATTTAAAATAACATTTTATACCTTTAATTTTCTTTAACATTAAAAGCCCTCTCAAATTTTAGTCTTCTTTTCATATTTATTTTAACGGTTAAATTACTCGTTCTTTTATATTTAACTTGATGCATGACGCCTTTGGATTGATTAAATTCTCTTGTCACCTATTTCCTTTTAAAAGATATATTTTTTTGTGCCACAAAATGTGTTGCAATCATATTGTTTGTTTGTTACGAAAAGTAGTTTTACAAAAATAAATTTTTAGTTGAACAGAAAGTTTGGTGTGTTTATTTTTTTAGCTTTACCTTTACAGCTATTAGTTATCACCTTTTTCTTTCTGTATGTGGTGAGTACCTTTTTTTATTGTTATGGGCATGCATAAATGTGAATTTATTAGTTTTTCTTATTGGAAACATCAGATTACTGTTTAAATCATATATATTGTTTGGATATAGCATGACTTTATCGTATTTATCATTAATCTTTAATTTTCTTAGTTTTCCCCCTTATTCTAAATTTGGTGATACCAATTTATCCAATTTGTTCAAAACCTCACACTTTGTGACCCTTTGAACCTATTGAGTTATTGTTATCCCACATTAGCATTGTATTACCACTTTCCTTAATGATCACATTCCCCTTTAATTTAATTTAATTATCCTTTTATATATTTCGGCCTTAATTTGTTTTATCACGACATTTCAATCATTTAACTTTTTTTTATCATGACTATATCCAAATACAAGTACTTTACCAATGATTTCAACCCATCTATCAATTTTATTACATAAATAACTTTATCTTATACGCACCAAAATATATATTTTTATTAAACCCTTACACACGTTCTCCTTAATCATGATGATGTCTACTTGTTTGAGGTCTTATTAGCTATTTTGTTTAGAGTTATCATTTTAATTTTCACAAGCAACATTTACGACTAGTTTGCAAGCATTTAAACACAGAGTGGAACAAAGCTATTGGAAAACTTACTCCAACTCCAGGGCTTGAAGGATCAGTTTNGCGATTTATTTTTATGTATGACCCAGACTTGATTTTATCAATTATTGTTCATTCTGAGATTTAACTAAATGTTAACGCAGCACCTCCCTTCCCTTCCACCACATATTCTTTAATTTAGATGAAAGAGCAGATATCCATTAATGTATAGGTACTCTGAAAAACATGATTAGTTAGTAGTTATGCCATGCCCAAAGCTTCTGCTACTTCTCTTGTATCTCTTGCTAACGTCAGTACTACAGGCTCCTACCGGCACTACTTTATGATAAAGGAGTGGAGTGTCCTCTTCTGGGACAGGTGCTCCGTATAATACTTCAGCCTAGCCTAGTAGTTATGTCATGCTATACCTTTTGTAAAGCAAGCAAAAATTGTCAAATATTTGCAAAATTTACTTTGTGGTTGTTTAACGTTTTTTTTTTAATATTTTGGCGTGCCCGGAGCAGTTGGCATCTCCGTCAGTGGTATCTGTCGTTCTACTTAACAGTGACTTATTTAACCCGTTAAGTAATTGAGCACACTCGCTGGACTATGCATCCGTACCAATTACATAAAATAAACTGAATTTAGCATTTTATAAAAAGATTTAGGTTCAAGATGTATCTAAACATTATGAAAGTGAGGTAGCATCACAATAATTGTTAGATGATATTTCAAAAATTGGTAAAAAAAAATTTCTCTGTTACAGCTGACTACGTTTGTAAAGGCACTGAATGCAAGCATCCATCATCTAAATGCGTAGCCAAGGGTGCTGATTTCTTTTGTGAATGTGAACCTGGATACAAACTAAGGAATGGCAGACAAAAAGAAACAAATAAAGAAGAATGCGAATGTAAGTTATATTATAAAAAATTTGCACAAAAAATAACAGAATTTTATTCCTCAATATATGCACACTATGTACTGCAATATCATGCAAGTATTTTTCTAAAATTTTTGCTGCTTTAAGCTATTCTCTTTCCAATAAAACATAATTTTATTTGATCCAATTTGTTGTTTAACACTAGAAAGACTGAAACTTACTACATACCTAAATTGCCCAAAAACAGTCAAAACGACTGGATTGTAAAAGAATAAATAATGTGTAAAGAAATTTGGTTAAAATTAATTTTTAATATTTTTTGTATTATTTACAGTTATATTACAAATTATTAATAAATATAACAATAAAAAAATTAAGTGTTGTACAAAATTCTAAGAAATTGTGTCATTATATACATCATTGTTTTTCTAATTGAAATTAAAAGCAGTCAAAACTTGCAGTCATAACTTCCTTAGGCAATCTAGTGTTAACGAAACATATATTAAGTAGAATACTTAATTGTAATTTAGGTTTTGTGTTTTCTCGAGTTACAATCAAATTTCTCCTACGGTGTAACTTGGTTCATTTTCCAAGAATGTTGTATAAATGCATCATCTTATAACATATACTCAAAATTCTAAAAATCTATTTAGATTTGAGGCATATCTAAAACTCTTATCGTTGACATTTGGAAAGTGATATTTGTTTAAAGTATTATTTAGATGATATGGCAAAACCTGTAAATAAATTGTGCAGTTACAGATGATTGTTGTACGTATTGTTTGTTTTTTACCAATAAAGCGTTGAAATTTGTTTTAGACAATATGCCGATAATGTCAAAAAGTTAGTAATAAAATAATGTTTTTACAGTTTCATACTACGTTTGTAAAGGCACAGAATGCAAGTTTCCGTCAACTAAATGCGTAGGCAAAGGTACTGATTTCTTCTGTGCATGTGAGCCAGGATACAAATTAAAGAAAGGCAAGACGAAAGAAACAAATAAGGAGGCTTGCGTATGTAAGTTAATACTTAAATAACTATTACGTCATTTTATTCTATTCCGGAAGCATAATATGTAATACAGTATCAGTACTGATTCACATTTGTCACCATTCCCTACGGTTTTGATTACACTTGTGAGTGTAAGGATGGTTTCAAACCAAAATATTATATCATCTTTCAAAAAGAGAAAAGGATGATGTGTGTGTGTGTTGGTAAGAACGAATACAAGATTGCCACACTCTGGAAGTGGGGACAAACATTTTGTGAGATTATCGTAAATGTTACAGCCTTTAAATTCACATCAATTTTAGGAATTCAGCTGTTATAAAAATATTTAATTTTCTAATGATTTTGATCGATAGTTATTAGCTAAAACATTTTTATACCTTGATATTTTTCTACCAGGTTCTAAACTCTTCTTGAAATTGCAAATCCTGAACTATACCAGGTATATTTCACGCATATTGCGTGAGAATTTGAAAATAAATCTCCCACAAATAATATTTTTGTTGGTGAAAAGTTGCAATATTTCTGGAAAAAAATTTTAAAACAGATTTTTTAAAGGAATATATATATACTAGGAGGCTCCGCCCCCTGCTCGCTAACGCTCGCCAGTCTCACGCTTTATAAAGAGTAATTCACACGAATCTGATACTTTTTGTCTCTCTCTGATCTTGAATATTGTTTGTAAACCTTTGAGTAATATGCTTTTTTCAATATATATATATATATATAATATTTTTGTTGGTGAAAAGTTGCAATATTTCTGGAAAAAAATTTTAAATATATATAATATA
>NC_092212.1:27121050-27140484 GCF_043381705.1 Parasteatoda tepidariorum
TATATATATATATATATATATATATATATATATATATATTAAGAGCCGAAATTACGAAACACCCTGTATATAAAAGTGTTAATTTTGACTATTTTTGAAGACTTGAAGGTATAAATAACTGAGTTATTTCGTATTCGAAGTTAGTAGCAATGACAAATGTTGCTTTTTCAATAACCAAGTAAATTTATTTGCAGTTAAAAACAAATGTGATGATGATGTATGTGACAGTAAAACAACTGAATGCGTTCCAGTAGGTTTTTATGATTATTATTGCAGTTGCCTTGATGGATACAAACCAAAGAGAGAAACTGTAAGAAGAAATAAAGATGCGTGCATAAGTAATGCATCATTTTTATCAGCTTTTAATAATCGAGAGATTTTGAATTTTCATTTATTATGGCACACGCTCCGTACGTACTTTTTTTTTGCTTTAATGGTAAGCACTTTACCGAAATTGGAGCATGCACGCTGCTTTAAAACTCAGGTTTGTGCGGGGTTGACGCGTCAAACTGAAAAATCTCACGATTAACAGATATGAAATGCGTATTCAAACGATGGTTAATGTTCGAATGGTTAACGAATTGGTTTATAGATCGATTCATTTGAATTTTATTTTGCGATTGCTGCCAATTTAATTTATTACAAGCTCTGATTTAACGAGGATCCGAATACGAGGAGGAATATTCGTTTAAGTTGATATTTATTTGTTAGTTGGTTTAAATTTGTTAAACCTAATATCAGTTCTTATTGGTCCCGCAGTGGACTGATCGTTAAGACACGGTTCCCAGCAGATCACCGAAGTCAAGCATCACTGGCTGCGGTCAGTGTGCGGGTGGGTGACCTCTTGGATCAGCCTGCGTGGGGACCGAGGGTGTGCGGTATTGGTCCTCGTTAAACTGTTCTACCGTAAAGTGCTCGACTTCGCGTGCAGGTCGTCAGGCTACCGAAGCGGGGGTGCCACCCCCTCCGCAGAGGATCAAAATTGTGATGACATGTCTTCGGATCATCCTCAGGTATGTTTCCCAGACCGTCTCCAATAGCCCAATGTGCCGCTCTAGTGCGACGTAAATGAACAACAACAGTTCTTATTGAACATATCTGGGATTGAACGAAGATATTATACGAAATATACCTGAAAATTGTTTTACTTTCAGAAAAAAAGAACAATAAAAAGGTTCACACTATCGTTTAAAAATTTTATGTTTTATTTATTTGTGTAGTGTTAAGTATAATTAATTTGAATTAAATTTATGCATTTTACTATTAGAAAAGAAACATTTAAATTTTGCTTCTTCTTCAAATATACAGAAATATTTGCTTATTGGGATGATCATTTTTGTTCACAATGTTTCTGATAACATCAATCAATTGATAACAATTAACGAATCACGAAATTAGATGAATGTTCAATTAAAATTAAATTCAGAACTGCAAATTTCAATTAATATAAATTTCCAATTTATAATAAAATCTTACGAAAAATCCATATCATTGCAAGTAATTGGCAAAAAGACATGATTTTTCACGGCCATTTTAAACTTAAAGCAATATTATGTTTAAAAAAATTCAATTTTCTGCTTTAAATTTGCATCGGAAGGCATTGACAAAGCACACAATTTTTAGTGGATGCATATTTTGCATGAGTGAAAATGACATTATTTTTAAAAGATCTAATGATGATGCTTCAAATGGAGTTAACAGTTTTACCATTTCTAAAACATTTGCAGCTTGAAGAAATATTGTTTACATACAGCTAGTATAGCCCGAAAATAATGAATCGTAATTAAATTGACACACTAATCAAAAAGTTTCGCTATCTCTGATGTAGGTTAATTTTAAAGAGAAATATCCCATTCAACAACATAACGCTAATGTTTAAATTTGGAAAACCCTATTCAGTTTTTTTTCATCCTTATTATTTTATTTAAAAATGCCGACTATAAACTGTGTAGGGGCTCTGTAACTGGCCCTGCATGAGGAAGGCTTTGGGTTCGTATCCCGGACAAGGCATGGTTGTTCTTTTACTCTCTGTCCTTTTTGTGGGAGCAACGATGGTGCATCTGAAAAAGTGGCCAACAAATCTGCCCTAATACGCCTGAATTGACAATGCCAACCCAGGTGGTCATTTGAAAAAAATTAATTTAGATATTTGTTATCGAAATTTCAACAATGTGTTTTAGAAATTTCAACAATGTGTTTTAGAAAGTTCCACAATGTGTTTCAGAAATTGGCCCTTGCGTTATGAACACGTGTTCTGGGAATTCTACAACTTGTGTTCCAAAACATGATGACTACTTCTGTAAGTGCCTCCCAGGATTTAAATTACCCGAAGGAAAGGTGGAAGAGTTTAATAAAGATGATTGCATAAGTAAGTAACTAAAGTTTAACTTTTTCGTGAAACTTGTTCCTTTTTTTCTAGTTTTAAGGATGAATACAAGCACTTTTTTGTTGTTGTATACTGCTTTTAATTTAATTTATTTTGACTTTAATTGAAGTTTAAAAATATTCTCACATCATCTTTCTTAAGTGTTTTTATTTAGAATAAAACGTACTAACTTTTATTAGATATTTGCAAACCAGGAAGTTGTATACACGGAAAATGTGAAGTTGTGGGTTTTCACAAAGAATGCAGGTGACTACTTAAATAATAATCATGAACATTTAAAGTTCAATCAAAGTTGAATGACATCTTAAAACTTCATTTTTAATATTTTAAATTTTTACAGGTGTTATGAAGGTTATGAAGGAGTCGATTGTGATACAAAAATTATCAAAATTGCAGGTAATGAGAAGTGTTATTAGAAGTGTGTTGTTGCATTAAGACAATTATTTGAACTAACCTTCTAACCTAATGAGGGTGTGAGGAGTTCGCATCAAAAATTAGCTAAATTAAACAAAAGCTAATTTTTTTTTTCAAAATATTTTTAATTTAGTCTATTTTTTTTCTTTGCACAAGTTTATATACACCGAAGAGCCATCACATTATGACCACCATCCATCTATAACAATGGGCTCGCCCAGGTTTTCAGGGTTTCTCGCCCAGGAACAATGCTTTTGCTCGTCAGGAACAATGCTCGCCAGGAACAATTTGCAGGGTTGCTCGCCCAGGAACATTAGGACACATAATCCTCATAGAAGAACAATCCCTGACGTCTGTAAGCTACTTGAACATAAACTCATGTTTGTGAAAATTGCAACACCATGAAGGACTTACGCGAGTGAGCTGAAATTTTCAGGAAATGCAAAGTAGAGCATGATATGCAAATGATTAGAATTTCAGACCCGTAGCGCATGCGTATGCTGAGCAGCGCNATGGATACAAACCAAAGAGAGAAACTGTAAGAAGAAATAAAGATGCGTGCATAAGTAAGTTCACGGCCATTTTAAACTTAAAGCAATATTATGTTTAAAAAAATTCAATTTTCTGCTTTAAATTTGCATCGGAAGGCATTGACAAAGACAAAAAGCTTTAACTTCCTACACAACTTTTAGTGGATGCATATTTTGCATGAGATGATTGCATAAGTAAGTAACTAAGTTAAACTTTTTTTGTGAAACTTGTTCCTTTTATTACTATTTTTAAGGATGAATGCAAGCAATTTTTTTATGGTTGTAAACTGCTTGTAATTTAATTTATTTAGACTTTAATTGAATATTCTCACATCATCTTTCTTAAGTGTTTTTTTTATTTAGAATAAAAAGTACTAACTTTTATTAGATGTTTGCAAACCAGGAAGTTGTATACACGGAAAATGTGAAGTTGTGGGTTTTCAAAAAGAATGCAGGTGACTACTTAAATTATAATCATGAACATTTAAATTTCAATCAAAGTTGAATGACATCTTAAAATTTCATTTTTAATATTTTAAATTTTTACAGGTGTTATGAAGGTTACGAAGGAGTCGATTGCGATACAAAAATTATCAAAATTGCAGGTAATGAGAAGTGTTATTAGAAGTGTGTTGTTGCATTAAGACAATTATTTGAACTAACCTTCTAACCTAATGAAGGTGTGAAGAGTTCGCATCAAAAACTAGTTTTGTTCCAAAAGCTAAAGATTTTTTTTTTCAAAATATTTTTAATTTAGTTTATAGTTTGTCTTTGCACAAGTTTATATACACCGAAGAGCCATTACATTATGACCACCCTCCATCTATAACAATGGGCTCCCCCAGGTTTTCAGAGTTTCTGGTCCAGGAACAATGCTTTCATGGGGCACATTAAGATCCATAATCCTCATAGAACAATCCCTGACGTCTGTAAGCTACATGAACATAGTTGCAGACCAGGTTCACCCATTCATGGCAACAGTTTTTCCTGCGGGGGATGGCGTTTACCAACAGGATAATGCGCCATGTCATAAGGGTCGAATCGTTATGGATTGGTTCGAGGAACATTCCAGTGGCTTTCAAGTTATGTCTTGGCCCCCAAATTCACCTGACCTTATTCCAATAGAGCATTTGTGGTCCTACTTGGAAACCCAAATTCGTGCTGCCACGCAACCCCCTCGTGTGAGGGAATTGCAGGACCAGTTGGTGAGCGCTTGGTACCAGATACCTCAGACTACCTATCAGCACCTTGTGGAATGAATGCCTCGGAGGGTGTTAGCAGTTTTGAGGGCTAAAGGTAGTCCTACATGTTATTAGCAGGACTGTAATAATGTAATGGCTCTTCGGTGTATAATGAATGTGTAGATTTATTCACAGATATTCTTTAAGAGTAACTCTTAAGACGAAAAACTTATGGTCTAAATGTATTGCATCATAAACTGATTATTGTCCTCTTCTTCCCTTCCCCTCCCTACGTAGCAGAGAAGAGGGGACAGTAAGTATTCATTCCACCGATTCAATTGCGGTGTAAAAATTTGCTGACCTATTTATTCCCTGGAAAATAAATCTGTCGGTGAAACCATTTCATGCCTGAAATGCTTTCGGCAGGAGTAAAGAATAGTGATTACCGCAATTTATTAACAGTTATAACGTATATACAGGACTGTTTCCTTACCTCGACTATAAATTTTAATGGAATTTTGTACTAGGTACTCCAGAAAACAAAGAATATTCTGATTTCGAAATATACAATTATTATAGCTTTGTGTAAGAACAATTTTGCTAGCTTGCTAATCATAAAGAAATGGACGATTACCTGGATTTGAAAATAATCATCTGAACTTGAAAATAAGACGTTTAACCTAAAAAACACAGAATTTGTGATTCAATAAGAAGAAATGAATGAAAAGTAATTTTACTCGCTAACTAATCTTATAACAATTAGATGCTTGAAACTCAAATAGTGAATTTATTATGCCTAATTATGTGATCTATATCAGATTTTAATTGTTACCTGTAAACGATGTCACGCGTGTGAGTCAGACCTCTGATTGGCTTCTGAATAGACAAATGACTACGACGTCACTTGCTGGTACTCATTTTAAATAGATCTTATATATCTTTATTACGTTTTTTTATTATTTTATTTATTTATTTTTTAATTCATAAGATTTATAACTGGCAACATGTTGTCTCTATCTCTCTTGCTACTTTTAATTTGGCATCTACTCGAGTGAGAGTATCTAAAATAAAGAAATCAAAATCTCGTTATGGAAAAAATATTCTATAAAATGTATAAATAGACAATATTAAGACAAACTTTTGATTTAGCATTTGACTATTATCTATTGTTATAGACTGAAAAAAAAATCACGAAAATTTCAATCATTTTCAAACAAATTCGAATTTGGAAGCAAAATCAGATAAAAATAGTTCTTTCATCGCGTTAAATTTTAACTCCGTAGTTGCTGTTTGGTTGGTTAAAGGGATACATATTCGCAAAAAAAGGCACTTAAACTGTCAATAGCTTTCAAACAAATTGGAAATCTCAGTGTCATTAAAACAATAGCAATTAAAAAAGGAAATCTCTCAGAAATTATTTGATCGATTTTTTTCAAATTATGTATTTTAACACACAAAATTACTTTCCTTAAAATGAAGTAATTTTTTTTTATATTTCAATATAGTTTTATTCACTATTATTAAATAAAAAAAAATAATAAATATTTATTGAAAAATATTTTTCATATGGGATTATTTTTTGGCTAAACGAATTTTAAAATTTGATGCAAAATTTTTTCAATCATCTTAAAAAGTTCTCCAGAGACTTCGAGATACCCAAAAAGTAAATTAACATTAGGGGGTTTAAACTTTGGACCGCTCTCCTGATCAAACTATCGAGAATCATATTTTCCAGATGGCCGCCCCTCCCTATATTTTGGGAGTCAGTAATCCGAATCCATCGAAAAAAGGTAAGTTTACTCAGAAAAAATATGTTTTTGTGTCTGATTTCTTAACTAAAGCTATCTTAAGATTATTATCAATACCTAAAAGGTATTGATATCGCTTTTACAAAAGAAATGGAACAGCTTTTTAGTACCCGTGCGTCCAAGCTCATTTTCTACGAGCTTGACATTTGGGAATAGCAGAAGTTTGTCGGATAGAGATTAACGTTAAGCATATGACCAGAGAACTCTGCGACAGATGGATAAAAGGCGATCGATCCTTTTATTTATGTTTTCAATTTCGCGAAATATTCTATCTTCACTTAACTGTCGATTAGAACCGGAAATAGCAAAAGTTTCATCTGGGGATGGGCTAACTTCTAAAATTCGTTCCGACATTTCAGCATCTTTGTCGAGAGTTATAGCAGAAACTGCTGCTAATATTGATTGAACGGATGACGGCAATCGCTGTAAAAAAAAATCCAGCATAAGTTCATTTGGAACCTTAAGCGATCGAGCACGGCGCTTCATACAGCGTAATAAATCAGAAGGCTTTCTTGAACCTAATTTTTCATCCGATAAAAGTTGTCGAATCTCTTGCTGGGAAGAATCCCCAGAACGCTTTTTAAGCTCTTCCTTCAGTTTTTCGTTTGGGTCAATCGCATCGGGTTCCATAAGAATACCACGAATTATATACATAATTATATTTAGTCATAGACTCTGTAATTGCTTTAGGTTTTGCCAATGTGCTTTCACACATAACAAACCATAAGGCAGGATCTGATCTGTTGTAAACAGGAATTTGAACAGCTGAAACTTCGGGCACTATGCAAGGTCTTTAAAAACGAATTTCTAAATATTTGTTTACAATGATTTCAATGACATTAAAATAAAAGAAATAAATTCCAAATTTGCAATTAAAATACCGTACATCATTACTTTATCAAAGAAAAGAACATTTTCACTTCGAAAATGAATAAAAATAAATGTATTGACATTCTTTACCGTTAAGAACACATACTCAACATTTGGAACAACGTATCATTTAGAACAATATTGTTATCTAAAACCTTTTAACTTTAAAAATTATTTGACTAAATAAATAATGATCCAGAAACAACTTATCTTTCTTTTAGGTTCAGTCGTGTGTAAATTCTTTTCAATTTGCATAATGTGGAATAGTCCTTTTGAAGAAATTTTTTCCATGTTTCTGGAACAACAATCTATAGTTTACTTTCGATTTCAATCAATTTTTATGCGTGTTATGTTCGAGGTCACCATTATGGAATAATTAGTTGATTATCCGTATTAGATCGTCTAAAGATTTAATTAAATGAACATGTTGCTCTCAAAAACAAAACATCTCATTCTTAGATGAAAAACAAAACTTCATTCACATTTCTGTACGTGCACGCAGTCACACTGCTTAAGACGTTCTGTTATTCTGCGCCAGGGTTGCATTATTTGTAATGTTGTCTTGGCAATGATTTTATTCGCCACATATGCATATTCAGATAAAAGAAATAAGCAATGTACTCGAAAGCAAAAGTAATGGAGTAAAGGTATTTATTTGTAAGAAATCGTTTTCATACCTGCCAACTTTTAATCCCTCCCATTATCATTCTTCTCAGTGGTATTATAATGGAATTAAAACTTCAATTTTAAGAAAAGAAATACGTTGTATTTGAGAGAACTTAAGTTGACTATCATGATAGCATATATAACGTAACGCATATTAATCTATGTGTTTAATTTTTGTAAGAATAGTGGTGATCAAAATCATCTAAAAATTAAGTTTATAAAAGAAAAATTTTATATATTTACTATCACTGTAAATATGAAAATAAAATCTTCCGGAAAATCCGGAAGAGTTGGCAGGTATGCGTTTCACTATTATTGACGACAACAATGCTTAATTAGTGTAGGTAATATGTATTGATTGAAATAAAAAAGTAACTTCTGAACTAAAAATAAAAGAAAGGAGAAAATATACCTTCTTATCGTTTTTGATTTTAAAAAAAATCTGCCTATCATTATTGACACTAATGCTCAATTAATATTGATAATGTGTATTAATTGAAATAAAATGAAATAAACTATGTGCTAAAAGGCCAAACTCATGGAGCAAAGACTAATGAAAAATTCGTTTAAGAAAAATTGTAAAAAATCGCCATTCACAGCATGCCATCCCCCCTGGAGAGAATCAAAATTGCGATGGCATGTATTCGGATCATCCTCAGGGATGTTTCCCAAACCGTTGCCAATAGCCCATTGTGCCGCTCTAGTGCGACGTAAATATAGTACCTACCTTTATTTTATTCAAACCCTGAACTAGTACAGATGCAACTTCAAGGAAATTAGTGCCTTTCCAATTATTAAAAACTTTTTTTTAATCTCCTCTACTACGTAGAACTTTATTTTTTTCAATGTAACGTCATTTTTCTTTTTTTATAAACATTTAAAATTTGGTCTTTACACATATTTCTTATATTTATTTTTCAGATAATCTACCGTGGAGTATTGTGGTAATTGTATTAATCGCAACACTTGTTTGCTTCATTATAATCATGTTTTTACATCCTAAAGATTCGGCAGAAAGCTTAATACTCTATCTAAAATTCAAATGTACTAATCGTTAAAAAGTTTGCATACTTTTTTTTATTGTCATCACTATAACTGTGTCACAATCTTAATTTTCAATAAATTAATTTCGATAAAATCTATTTTGATCTTTCTTTAATTGGCTTTATACCAACGCGTATACTCCATAGGGACTGGAGTATATTAGCTGTAATATTTTTGATGGAAATATTCTAAGGAATTACTTGATTAGAAACTTCATTCGCTTCAAAAATTAGCGGTTACAATAAAATACATAAACAAGTAATAAATCTGAAAAAATTAAAAGGCGAAGACGAGAAAGAATTATATTTCGATAAATTCAATGTGTGATACGGCGTTGTATTTAATTTGCTTCAAGTTAATTAACATTCTAACTCGTGTGGCGAAACTTAGCTCAACTTAGTTCGCTTTTAAAGATCAGCTGGAGCTGATCTCTTATGTCACATGCATACATGGCAGCTTTACTTTTAAAAAGTAACGAGTAAAAGTACAAGTAATTTTAAAAAAAGTAACGAGTAAAAAGTAAAAAGTTCTTATTTTAAAAAGTAACGAGTAAAAAGTACAAGTACTAAACAAAAAAAGTAACGATTTAAAAGTACATTTCTAGGAAATCGAAAATTCAAAGTAACCAAAAATTTTATTGAATAATATTCTTATGTTCTTTGATGTTTTTGCAAAATTGTTGTTATTTATATAATTATTTTTAATTTTGAAAGTTATGGATATTAATTTATTTTTAAATTCGGAAGAATATTATAATATAATTTGATAATATAATCGTATAATATAATTTTAAAATCAAATATAATTTTAATATCAAACTTTTTATGGATTTGCACGAAAAAGAAATTTTATCTATTGACTTTAATTTTTAGTTTATTATTTTTATTTATTTAAATTACCATTGATTTAAATTTTTTTTACTCTTTAGAAGCGCGTTTTAAAACACAAACATAAACAAAGCAAACACGGGGTTTCAGATAGCTTTGTGATCGTTGAGATAGTAAAAAATAATTGAATGTGTAGTATAAGTTGAAACAGAAGGTATTTAAACACGAAGTTAGCTGTGAATGCATATATATTGCATTTACAGCTTTTTTTTTTCTTTTTTAAGAAAACTTACCGAGTTTCAGAAAAAAGTAACGATTTCATTCGATATTTCCGTTACAAATACTTTTACTTTTTCCCTAAAAAAGTAACGAAAGTACAAGTAAAAGTACTAAATTTAAAAAGTAACGAAGCACAAGTAAAAGTACGTACTTTTTACTTGTACCGACGGTACAAGTAGCGAAAGTAAAAGTACTGTCATGTATCATCTTCTTCCTCTTGAAGTGCAAGAATGCAATTTTGATTTAGTTACTATATTATTAACTTATGTCAAATTCTTTTGAACTTTTGTTTTACTTTGAATTTTAATTTCACTAGTAAATATTTATACATAGTTTTTGTAAAATTTTTTTCTCTATCTTTATCTTTTCGTATTTTATTTACATTGAATTTTATAAAATATAGTTCGACTTATGACTAAACTTCATGCTTTATCATTTAACTTCAAACTTACTGGCGCCTAGCACCTACCTATTCCTCTACTTATATCATATTCATATTACATGATTATAATATGCAACTTAAAGTTTCCGATGAATCAGTTAAAGCCCGTGCACTGCAGCACACTGAGACTCATGAGCATTTCCAACAAGACAGATTTCTAAATGTATCTGTATAACATTGCCTCGATAGCTCAGTAGTTAAGGCACTGAATTGTGATTGCGATGAACTGGGGTTCGATCCCCAGTAACGGGTTGAAATCTACCCAGCTTCAGATCGGGTACCAGCTTATCTGGAAAGTAAAGGCGTTCTGTGCGCAATGCTGACTACATTGCTACAATCACGTTGATGGTCAAGTAATTTCTGAGCTTTAACATCCAAGACCATAGCTGACCCCCCCCCAACGGTCTGTCATGGGAAAGCTTTAAAAAATATGTATAACAATATGTATAACAGTTAGTGTTAATTTATAATACTATTACTATTGTAAGACCTGCATGGAGAAAAATTACCGTAACTATATGGAAATGACACTTCTGATATAAATTACTATAATTCTGATTAAGCAAACCAATATAAAGTATTGAAACCATTTACATGGTGATTTTTCCGCTCATATGGTAATAGTTTACCGGAATTTTTCATTTTCAAAATAATAAGTCTTATTACCACATATAGTAAAAAGTACAAAACTGAAAAGAAAAGTAAATTTAACCAAATAAATGGTTTCTATGCCATGTATGATGATAAAGTTTACAAATTTTATCACTTAGTTGCTGAATGTCAGTTTTTTGCACAGGGTGAATTAAAAAAAGAAAAGAATCAATAAATTAGTACTGAGAAACACTATGAGATTATGCTCTGAACTGAAGAAAAATTATTTCTGTCAAATTATAAAAAAAAAATTTTAATTTGAAAGAAATAATTTATAAAATTTTATATGTTATAAATATTTTAAAATTTTATTATAGATATTATAAAACTTTATATATTATAAATATTACAGAATTTTATATATTATAAATATTATAAAATTTTATATATTATAAATATTATAAAAATTTATATATTATAAACATTATAAAATTTTATGTACTATAAATATTATAAAATTTTCACTATTTATTTAAATTATAAAAAATAATTTCTTCCAGTGAAAACAACATCTATAATTTTATTTATTCACTTGAGGGGAAAAATTAATCTAAATTATTAAATCTAATTTAATTACAAATTACAACATGCTGACACTAAAGATTTGCTAATTATCTTTGCATAGATATCAAACCTGCTAACATTTTCCGATTTATCGGAATATCTTTACTTTAATATTTAGAAAAGTGGTAAATTTTGTGATTATTATGTATTAGTATAGCTGGTACTTAATAAATAACCCTTCAACATTTGAGTTTTGTGCGAAATACATACATGTGTGGTACCACACTACATCTATTAAAAAAAAAATACAGAATTTTTGTGAGAATTTGTTAAGAACTTCAGAGCTTAACCATTTCTCTATCTGACCTTTAAATTTTATTTTACAATATTTATAAGTAGTTATGTAAAAAAAAAATTGACATAATTTTACATGGCAAAATACAAAATTTAAGAAAAATTGAACGAATAGTTCCTGAGAAATTGAAATTTTAAAAAAAAGTAAAATATCTAAAATTCGATTTCTCAGGCCACTCTACTATTCGACCGATTTTGCTCAAATTTTGTATTTTGCCATGTAAAATTATATTCTTTAAAATTATGCAAAAAATTGTATACCTTACAGTTCAAAATCTTTTTTGACTATTATAAAATAAAATAATAAAAATATAATACGTATTTATTAAAATTTATTTTTGCTTGGAATTATTATTGGACAAAATTTTATAATTGTGCGTAAAAAATTTTCAGTTCGCTTAAAAAGATCTTGAGATATAGCGAAATACGCAAGAAATTAAATTAACGTTAAAGGGTCCAACTTCGCAACATAATTAGTTTGTTATATTCTACATGGCTTCGTGCCTGTCTTTATATTAAATAAGAAATAAGTCAAATAATTCTTTTTGATGGAATAAAGAATGTGTCGTTTATAAAAATTCATATTTGACTGTGTAAGCGTACTCGAAATATAATGGAAAAAACAGTTACTAGAGTAAGCAAAGCCACGTTTCAACAACCAATCAAGATCTATACACACGCTAACGTCCTTTGATGCTTCTAATTACCGAAATATTTATCTTGAAAATATTTTATTTTTAAATAAAACGTAGTCCGGTTGGTTTCTACTAGTAACTGACTGATAATTATGACATTTTCTGTAGACAGGTCAGTAAAGTGATGTCAGTTTAGGCATGTCTATTGGATTTGTAGGTCTAGTGAGTTTTCAAATTAAATTTTGACATTATAAATTTAAATTCACATTTCTTTTAAATATGTTTTTCATAAAAACATTAAACTATTCAAAGGCCTGCTCTCATTTAAAGTCAAAAGTGCGTTCGTATAAATAGGAAGTGTCATCATCAGTGCCAAATCATTAATGATTATTATTTATTGACAAAGACATCTGATTCATATTGTTCTAAATTTTAATTTCTTTTACCTACTATATATCGGTTGTATATGGTAAACTTCAGTGTGATATTATTTATTGAGATAAAAGTTTTGATCTAAATTTATTTTTTTTAAAAAAATAGAGAGGATTACGTTCTGTATCTTTCCATTTGCTGAAACATTTAAGCGTATATATCGTTTGAAAAATGACAAGAAAAATATTTGAGAAATAATCCAAACCCTGCAAAGAATTTCTTTCTATCTGTTGATGGATAAGAAATTAATAAAGATATCATGCCTAGATGTAGTGCAAGAAGAGTATAAAAAATTCAGTTAGCTCCACTTTAACCAGAGAATTTACTGAAAAGAGTGAGAAATGCCAATTGTTGTACTTGACAATGAATTTTCAAAATCATTTGTATTGAAAAGCTGGTTTAAATGCTGGCAAACGAATGGTTGAATAATGACGAATTCTTAACGAGAAAAATGTAAAAATGATGAATAATTTTAACCACTATTATACTCATTTGAATAAACATTTTAATATAGTATTAAAATAAAGAAAAATTGTGCTTTATCTTTTGATATATTTTATTATTTATTTGTATCATATTAATTTCTCTCAATTAGTAAAAGATTAAAAGCATAAAGAATATGTGTTTATGTAAACCGCTAACAAGCAGAAAAAGAAGTAGACCAAGATTGAGATCGACTAAGGGGGAGACTGACGTCCTTGCAATCCAAGAAAGAAACTGACGCACAAGTGTCAAAAATAGAATGCGGTGGAGCAAAATTTAGAAGAAGGCACTGGCTCACTCTGGGCTGTCTGGCCAAAAGTGATGATGATGTGTCTACAAACCGGAATACGGGTAAACTTTAGGCACTGAAGATACGGCATTCAAAATGATGCTAAATGAGTAAAATTTAAAACAAATTACAAACCCTGATTTTTGATTTTTTAATTATATTTCTAATTCAAGGACATTTAAAAAAATGTTTTTTTTTCCGGAGACATTGCGAAAGCCATAGTTTTAAAATAAACTATAGACTATTCAATTTTGTCAAATATTTGAAATTATAACTTCAACGATCTTTGCTAACTTATAGCTCGAATCAAAATATTTGTATATTGCTTAGTCTGTAATACTTAATTATTTTTTATTCCTTATGGCAGACTATCTGAATGATCAACATGATCTTGATGGTACATGCGGACTATTACAATCCACTAACAAATTAGCATTTCTATAGTTTATCTGAAAACACTTGTTTATTGCTCATTTTCAAACTTTCATATAAAAAAGAAAATTTTGTTTTCACTGTCAGCTGTAACTGTTAATTGAATGCTGTTATCAGCCTGGCATTTTTTGTAATAGAAATTAGCTATCATGATTTGATATCGAAGATTTGTTTGTAAACAAATAAGAATTCATACATTGTTTTCTATAGAAGAAACTATATTTGTAAACCTGTAAATAGGTTATTCTTTTCCTACAGAACTTACAAAGTATTTAAATAACCTTAAGTCTGGAACCAAAAGAATCTGTAAACTTAAACTTACAGCAAATTAAAAGCACCATTAAGGTGCTTGAAGACAAACTTATGGTAAAGGGGAAGGGGACAGCTTCTGTTGATCAAAGAATCAGGAGCACCGGTGGTAGAAGTCTGACTTAGCTCCAAAAAAGCCTGCAGATGTTAGCTGGGCCCTCACTTACTCTGAATTATTTTCTATCCACAAATCTAAAGTGAATAAAGCTTGGCTTGTTCCACCGGATCACAATTGGTATCCCCGCAAGCATCCTGGAGGAGCCCTTAACCTTCAGGGTACACGTGCCGACCAAATCGCTACCTGTAGATTTGTCAGTGGGCATACTAAGAGCCTCACTTTCAGTGGACAAATTAAACTTTTTCCACCTTGTAAAAAGTACAACTCCAGCAAGGCTAGTCCTCACCATCTACTTGATTGTCTGGATTTCACCATGGAAGAGGTTCTTGAGAGACCTCTCCTTGTTCTCGATTTTTTGAAGACTCACGGCCTCATGGATCTGGTATAGCTCCGATATCCCAGCTGGGATTGGAAACAACAACAACAGGTGCTTGAAGTCTCAATTTTAGATCACGTGAACGGTGAAATTCTAGAATACTTCATACCTCTGCGACTTTTTCGAAATCTCGTCAAGTTGGCAATTATTGCAAGCATCAACGTTGATTTTTGTTATTAAAAAACAATTTAAATCATTACAAATTTATTAAAATATTTATAATAAAATAAAATAAAAAAGTGACTAACCTTTACTTTGATAAACCAGATCTACCAGAAACCTAGTTTGGCGAGATTTAAAAAAAAATTGCCATGGGTGGGCTATTCTAGGATCCGCCCCACGTGTTATTTACGAAATTAATAAGGGAAAAAAATAATTGACATTAAGGCTTTAAAACGTTATTACCAGGAAAAAAGTCTTTAAATCGGACCATGTGTTAGTTATAAGATACAAAGAAAATCTAAAACAGTTTCATTTTGATATTTTGTTATAATCGAGGTACTTAGTCTAATTCACTGTAAGGCTAAACAATGCGTTTTTACCAAGATCTCGATTCTCAAATTAGATCTCTTTGTTCTAGGGATAAAAATAAGAAATTAAAAAATAATAAAAATGAAAATAATATTTTTAAAAACCACTTTTTTGCAGTGGAGAATAATAATTAAAAAACAAAAATTTGAAAAACGAAAAGCGTGGGGCGCATGAAATACATAACAGTAACAGTATGTGTGCTCATGAGAATATGTGTATGTAATTGTATCTGAATGTGGATGGGGATGTGGTTGTGCATGCGTATAAGTATATATGTATGTGTATATGTACTGTTATGTATTTCATGCTCTCCACGTTTTTCGGTTTTCAAATTTTTGTTTTTCAATTATTATTCTCCACTGCAAAATCTCAATTTTTTCACTCACTGTACACAAAACTGTTCAACTGAAATGTGACACTTATTTGAAATAATTGAATCGAAAACGAAAGACAATCGCGAAAATATAAATTTTTCTTTAATTTTAATTTTATTTTACCTTGTATGTCTTTTTTCTCTACTTTTTCATGCATAGTCATCCAATTCTGAACCATGTGCCAAATTTGAAATCTGTAGCTAGTCGGGAAGTTAGTTTAATATCGATTACAAAATTCCATCCGAACAAACATACACGAAGGCAAGTTGATATAAACGTGGTAATAAGATTAATTTTAATATTTTGTAATTGACAAGTTGGTTAGCCTAATGGACAGTAATGCCTACTCTTTTTAACTAAGACAGACGATGAGTATAGTATGTGCTGACTGACCAACTGGCCACTGCAGGTGGCTAGTAAGTAATATTTTATCTGTTGTTGAACTCTGTTGTGGGAAAATTTCATTGAGTGACAGGTGAAAAATGTGTTGCTCTTTTGACATTTGATCGAGTCATACCTGATAATATTATGATAACTTAAGATAAATTAAGTTTCTCTTTAGATAATCATTTTAATAGTCAAATTATTATTTGCTTCGTAACTTCTTAAAAAAGATGAAATTAATGCTACTCTCAAATACCAAGCTTATTTTCCTGTCATTTCTGTATAATCTATTTTATCAGAGCAATGCATATCATTTAAAGAACAAACATGGAACTGAGTTTCGAACACTGATGTCATTATTAAATGACGAGAAATTCGTGGATATTAATAGGGAAAAAGTCAATACTTTCCTTAAAAGCATCGACTTCCAGAGATATGATGATGATGACTGTAAGTATACATATAATATTTTCAATACTTTATCTTTATATTTTCACCTTTTAAACCTGCTTTTAATGATGTCATATAACTCAGTATACCTGGTTTAAAAAGGATGATTTATTGATGAAATAAATAAATAATCATGGTACCTAATTTATTTCTATACTCATTTTACATATAATGTGCTACAATATTTTGCTTAAAAAACAGAGGAGAAAAACATTTATGCACTGTTAGGAATTTCTCGGAAAGAATTGTTAATTAAAAGGTTTGTTTAATGTATATATATATATATATATATATACATATGTNTATTAAACTGTTACGTCTGAGATAGGTATTAAAAATATATTTAAGAATGTGTTGTTGTTTTGTACAAAACTGAAAACTAAATTTCTTTATTTTGTTCTTTTTGCAGAATTTGATGGTACAACAGTTCTCTGCAGAGTCTGTGGTGATAAGGCTAGTGGATTTCATTATGGCGTTCATTCTTGTGAAGGCTGTAAGGTAAGCAATACAAAATCCACTTTAAATTCAATTTGAAATCAAGTAATTTTAATACATAATTTATTTATTTTTCGAATTTGCAATTTTGCTAAGTTATGTGTTTGAAATTGAAAATTACTGATTAAAAACATTTAAAGTATCAATACAATGTTATTTAATATATTAAAAAAAAAGAGTAGAGTTAAGTATATCAATGTATCATTAGTAGTTGGCCTTGAAATCATCCCCTCCTTGAGGTGAATGACCTAGCATTACGATTCCAAGATCTTCTGGAGTATTCTTTAAGAGGTCGTTGACCCATTCAAAACTATCTTCGATTATGGATTATAAAAAATTGAATGTTTATATATATATATATTTATTTATTTATGGTATGTAATAATGTAATATGCGTTCTCTTTGTTAAAGTTGGATTTGTATGTAGACCTACTTATTGCCCCGGTGAGAATCAGAAATGCGTTCCAAAAGGCAGGGACTTCTACTGTGAATGCAATGAGAGTTTTCAACTGGAAGATGAAAGCACAAAAGGAACAAAAGACATAAAATGCAAGGGTAAGTAGGCCGAAATTTCACAAAATACTATGAGTTTTATATAGATTAAATTGAACAACTAATACTCTGAAATTTGAAATTAACTATAGAGACGGAAAGTAATGGTTTGAGGCAAAGTAACGGTTTGGGATCAATACGCATTAAGTGTATCGCATGTTAGTAATCGATGTGCTTTGAACTTTGTTTCAACATTGAATTTGTTTTTTAAAATTGTGAAGTGTTTTCTAGATTTTTATGAGAATTTAGAAAGCAAATCATATCATATTGTGAAGCATGTTAAAAATTTAAAATTTTTTTTTTGAAGTCATGGTATTTTAATTCCAAACTTGTTATTACGTTTGGTTGCTTTATTTTTGAACATATGTATTATAAAGTCTAAAAATATTAAAAAAATATCTGACTAACAAAATCATGAATAAAAGAAACAAAATATGTAGCGCAATAAATTAGAAATACAAGCACGAGATTCTTATGGAACATCAAAGAATTCCCGAACGCTATGACGTATAGGGGGCGTTGTTATTTGAGACGAATGTCTACTAGTACGATCATCAGTTGCACTGGAGATTTCTTCAGTGTAGCATGGTAACGTTCCTTGTCTATTGTGGCCTATTAAATTAAAAAAGGAAAATGTTTTGATATTCTTTCTTATGCAAGTGAAAACAAAATGGAATCTCTTTTTTTAAGGGAAGGAACATCTCAAGCACATCGGAAAATATTTGCAAAAAATCTTCTTATTAGAGTTAAACCTAGTGCCTGAGAAATCTCTCTAATAAATTTAATGATCTAATATGAAAAGTCTATTTAAACTTTACATTCCATACTTTTCTGAATTATATTACTCCAAACATTAAAATATTCAAAAAGTATGCAGAAACACATAATGTTATACCATATAATTTGGCAAAAGAAGTTTTTGATTACAATTTTTATCAAAAAATTACAAATTAAAAAGAGAAAAATAAAGAATTCTGATGATAAAAAAAAAACGATTCTGAAAATTACTGTTATTAAAACAAAAATTTTCATATTGTTTATCTTTTTCTTTATTCTTAAAGTAAGTTCAGAGTGAAAACCTTTCTGTAGAGAGCTATTATCAAATTAGAAAAAAATTTTATTTAGAAGTAAATTAATAAAAATCATAAAACTTACTTGCTTTATAAATTCGGAGAAAAGGGGACGTTTACCCCAAGAACTCCTGGATAATCTGGTGCTTAGCATGGAGAGACGATGCCAAGCAACAATTACAGTAAGGGGAGGGCATATCCCATACTATGGAACATCTACCAGTTGTACTTACGCTTTTTCAGGCAATAATGTGTAACGCCACTATGCGTCAAATAAAGCCTTTTTTGTTCCATACCCTACTTTAAGCTTTATATTCATTTCTGCGCCATTATTCTTTTACCATCGTTTAAGTACAAAATATTGTACAGTCCGCAAAAAAAAAAGATATCACCCTGAATAACTTTTGTTCTAATGATCCGATTTTCACGAACTAAGTGTCAATCTTAATGGTTCCTGGGGGTGACCTCAAATATGCTAATTAATTAGTGCTAACTATTAATTAAGTTACGAAATCAGACACAAAAACGTACTTTCTCTGAATAAACAT
>NC_092212.1:27143097-27148668 GCF_043381705.1 Parasteatoda tepidariorum
CATTATCACACGTGAGTTAAAACAAATATTAAGCTCTAAACTTGGTTTTATTGCGAAAAGTCATGTTTTTAGAGAGACACGGTGTTTGATGCATTCTATTGAACGGCAGAAAAAGAGAATTGCCACATGATTTGGCTTATTGAAAAACTCACACCAGGACAAATTGGTCAGCTCATATCAGCAGAAATATTCATGACGCCATTGATCCAGAATTATTTCAGATCATCATCCAAAATATGTTTCATGGTCGGTGTGCATCACCATACATGTCTGTTTGAAAATGCACTAACGATATCCTAGAGAATTAACTGTTGAGACTATCACTGGTTTTTTCACCATTAAATAAAATTCTCTATTCAAATCATAATCACAAATCTCATTTACACACTTAAATACAAAATTTAAATTCAAACTGAAAGCGTTGCAACGCACGCAGGGTACAGCTAGTATACATATATTATCCCTTCATTACTTTTAGATGACATACCACACAACAAAATTTTATAATTGTAAGATTTCGATATGAATTTCAACATGTAACTTGAAAACAGAAAAGCTGAATTCTAGTTGAAATTATTCATTTAAAATTAAAAAATACTTACCAAAAAATCGATAAAAAAATTTAATAATCAACACAAATGATACTATTTCAAGTAATTCGTAAGATTCTTCACTGTTGTTTTTCAAATTATATAGATACAGAAATATATGCTATTCTATGAAAAAGAAGACTATTCTATAACTATTACAGTTCTGCACGTTCTCAAATCACATTTGTTCATTGGAATGAAGTAAGCTATGTTGACTTCACTTTATTTTGTAATGAATTGAAGACAAAAAAAAATGTTTTTTACCGTAATACACACATCTGTAACAGTATGTGATCACGAAATAGGAAGTTACCGGTTGCAAGTTTGTTGATAATAGAAAGATAAAAACTATTGAGAAATTATGCTTCAAAATGTAAGGCGCGTTCTGTTTCAGGAAGATTTATACAGAATTATTATGTTCTGGGTCGTTCTTTCAAGTTCTTCAACATTTTCCTTAGGGAAATCTGCTTCTTATTTGCTGCTAAAAAAATGGCGTCCTGCACCGCCAATGATTCTGATAGAACTAAAAGAAAACTTAATAAATAAAAGCCTGGAAATAACCCATCCGCTAGAGGGCATATTCAAGCGATGTGATCGCAAATTGTTGATTTTTAAGAAGTTTTTTTTTTTTCTTTTTGGAACTTGAGGTTTATATTAACCGTTACAGTTTTATTTATTATTTTTTGCAAGGTTATTATTTACCCGTTACGGAGATCTTAATTTTGTTCATTTATGTGCGGTTTTTAAAGAAATGTGTTCTTTATATTAAATGTGTTCCTAAATATAGCTTGATTCGTTGCAGCTATATTTAATTGGGTATACTATAGCCTACGTCACAGGTTGTGTTATTCCTACTAAATTTAACCCATGAACGGCATTTTCTGCGAGCCTAACTTCAAGCCACAAATAAACAAACGAAGTGTTTGATCGTTTAAATAGCTGCTCGCCAGATTTTATTGCATTATAAAGAAAAGTAATTGATATTCGATTTTTGATTAATAATTGATTTATGTGGATAGTGGCATTTATGTGGATAGTGGCATAGAAATTAGCATTGCGTCATGGTAAATGTTATTCCTACTAAGTGGAAGTAGTTGTGTTTTTTTTTATATTATACCCAATTGAGTAACAAAGTCTAAAAATATTTAAAAAATATCTGGCTAACAAAAGCATGAATAAAAGAAACGAAACATATAACGAGATAAATAAAAAATAAAAGCACGAGATTCTTATGAAACAGTTAAGAATTGTTAATTTTTGCGAAGATAGTTCATGTTTTTTGAATTTGAGGTTTTCACTAACCAGTTACGGGTATTTAAATATTTATTTGCAAATTTATTACTAACCTTTTACGGTATTAAATTTTGTTCATTTATGTGTGGTTTTTAAATAAATGCGTTTTTTTTTAGTAAAAAAAGAACTGTTTCTTAATATAGTTTTATTTGTTATAGTATCTTGTTCAGATAGCTAATTTTCCTATATAATTGCATTTCTATATGATGCAGAAGAGTGAAAAAAATGCATGTATGAAAATGGTGCGCAAAAATATGAAATAAGTAATTATCGAAAAATAATCTAATTTTTCTACTACGGAAGAAAAATCCTTTTGGTATTCCTTAACGAGATTTATGAAAGGGCTACTGTAATATTTAGGATTTACAAAGCGGAATGAAAATTAATATACTTGTCCAAATCACTGTTAAGAACAAAAGCTGACAGTATGATCTAAAGTCATAAGGCCAATGAATCATACCTTCTTGTCTCGTGCAGCAGTATTTGGCAAAAATCTGGCATTAAAAAATTATTAATTTTTTTATTATTATCCGTGATACTATTTAGAGCCTTTTTGGCCAGGTTACATATTAATGGTGTAAACTATTTAAATATTTATGTTTTCTTTACTTTTTTATATGCGTGCTGTATACTTTAACTACATTTTTTCTCAAATGCAGTCTTCATATTGCATGTTTTTTCCTCTGTCTACCACTTGGGTATCTTATCCTTTTCCACTTAAGTTCAACTCATTGCGTCTTTGTTTTACCAGCAATAAGAAATAAAATAAATATTTTAGGTAAAAATTGCAGAACTACGTTTAAAATGTATAATCTTAAATGTATAATCTTTATGTTTTTATATAATTATATCTGTTCTTTTTGTAGCCTTCAATAAAAGGCTGTAATTTTCAACAAAGAAATAAATACATTAGTAAAGTACTATAAATATTAGCAATTTATAGTTAGTACAATATTTCAAATTTCCTTGTCCAAATGAGATTTATTAAGAAAAATTTAAATGAACAAGATTGCCCCATCATGTACAGTTTAGTTACATCAAAGAATGCTCTATTACATAGAAAAATTTAATTAAAACGAGACCTATAATTTAGAACTGCAATTTGCAGATAAATATTCATTGAAAATTTAAAACAATAACCTTTACAGTAACTGTAACATTGAAAATAATGACTATATTTCTAATGGCTTATTGCTTTTGAAAAAAAAATTATATACTCATTATTTATACCTAGATCATAATATACTTATTATGGAAAAATATTTGAAGATGTAAAAAAATATTTTCAGTTCAAAGGTCTCTACTCTTCAGTAGTTTACAAATACAATCTACAGTCTTATCTTGCAGTTTCTATACTTAACAAATATAATCTACAGTATTTTAGAAGATATGACAGAAGAAGATTTAAAATGGACTTTTTTTATATTTTAAAAAGCCTTTTTTAAATGTAATAGAACTCGACACATTCTCCCAAATTAGAAAAAAGAACCTCGGGATCATTATAACTTCCGGAGGTGAGATAGGAGGACCGAGTTTGGTTTTATTGCATAAAATTCTTAAATATATTTCGTTCTTTTAGATTCCTGATCACATCTGTAATTTAAAATAATTTCAAGCTCAATAAAATTCAGAGGATTAATTAAATAAACTTCTTTATATTGATTTCAAAAAAAGCATTTTTGTCTTTAAATATTTTTCCATTTAATTATTTTTAGTATGAAATATAACTTATTTTTTATTACAGACATATATGAGTGCAAAAGTACTGATTGTGTAGGGAAAAATCAAATGTGTGTTCCGAAAGGCAATGATTACTATTGTGAATGCTACAAAGATTTTAAACTGGTAGATGAGTACAAAAAAGGAACAAAAGACATACAATGCGAGGGTAAGTATGAGACTAAAAGATGTGAGAAAATATTATGATCTTAAGTTAACTCCACACTCTTGACAATTACGTATAATATAATCTGCACTCTTTTAGAAGATATAACAGAAGAAGATTTAAAATGGACTTGTTTTATATTTTAAAAAACCGTTTTAAATGCAATAGAACTCGATCGATTCTCCTAAATTAGGAAAAAGAACCTGAGGATCATTATGACTTCTGAAGGTGAGATAGGAGGACATAGTTTGGTTTCATTGGATAAATTCTTAAATATACTTCGTACTTGTTCTTTTAGATTCTTGATCACACCTGTAATAATTTTAAGCCTAATGAAATTCAGAGAATTAGTTAAATAAACTGCTTATTTTAAAAAATGCATTTGTTAAAAAATACATTTTGCAATGCATAAATGAAGACAAAAAAGGAACAAAAGACATACAATGCACGGGTAAGTATGAGGCCAAGAGATGCCACAAACTAGATCTAAATGAGAGAAAAATATTAATTTTCAATGCTTTTTAACTGTTCGACCAATACCGAAATTTAAAAGAAAAAAAATACTCGATTTTTTTTCTCGAGATAATACATATAAAAAGTTTTAAAAATAAAACTTTCAGAAATTCACACTGCTTTAATAATCCATAATGAATCAAGCAAAACTCAAAAAACTATGCTGCTAATATAGTAATCAGCATTTTAAGATAATTTCAAATGCTTAAAATTAAAAAGCGTAGTTCAAATAAAGCATCGAGATAGCTTGCAAAATTTTATTAAACTAGTAAAAGGCAAACTTCACCGCCGGTATTGATATAACAATATATATCGCAGTATTACCGTTTATGTTTAAAATTTCTACAGCTATCTTAGAAAGAGTCAAAAATAAATTTTAGAAAATCACTTCATAACTAAGTTATTATTTCTTAAAAAAATTCAGGAGGAATAAAAATAAATACTTAACGCATAACTTTTTTTTGAAGCTACCTAAATTTTGTTAAATTAACCTAACAAAATAAATAATAATAACTATAGTGTTGCCAATAGATAGAGAAACACTTGAGTTCATGGTGCCATATAAAGAAATATCTATAGATAAGTGGAAGTTAAATAAATGAAATAAGCTTATTCTTTTTTGTATCCCTTGTCAGTAGTTTATTTTTATCAAGAACATTTTGCCCCAATCACTGTGGTTAAGAAAATAATTACTATAAAAGTTCATAATATCATCTCCACGCATATTTGAGATTTTTCAAGTCACGGTACATACTAAATTTTTACTAACTAAACGAAAAATTAATACTCTGATGTCAAAAATTTCCCCGAAAAATAAAAGGTTAAACTTATTTGCAAAGCTAAAATTATTATATTTTTTTCTTTTTAAATGAATGAAGTTAGAATTTCTCACTTTCAAATTTCTCTTCTTTCTTTAAAAACTCATCTTATTTAAGAAGAAAAACTCATAAGAGCTTTGTCTCGCTTTGTAATTTTGATCTTTTTAATCTAGGTCAAAATAGTAACGTGCTTCTCGATACTGTCGTATAAATTTTGAAAATTAATTTCAAGGTATACGGAAGGAAATTGCTTTTTTAGCGGATATAATCGTGTGGGCTGATGAAAAGATTATATCTTTTTTTTCCAGTTTTTCTTAAATAAAACGATTCCTTTTTTAAATTTTTTTATATATAAGTTGTTTGTTATTTTTTTAATTATTATTTACCTCCCCCTTTTTCATATGTCTGTAAGTTTGGTTTGTTTTATCTTCATTTATCTTCATTTGCTTTGTTTTATCTTCATTCATCTTCA
>NC_092212.1:27149024-27163311 GCF_043381705.1 Parasteatoda tepidariorum
TATTTGATAAATTGCATATATATTATAAATATACCAATTTATGTTATTAAATTTTCTTTAAGCACGTGTGTAAAGGTGTGAAGACGATGATTGCCAAGGAGCAAATACACAGTGTGTCTCAGACAGAAATATATGAATGAGAATGCCTTATAATTTATTATTAGAGTTTTAATACTATGAATACAACTAACACTTTTACACAAAGCATTTCATGACCGGTCATAATTATGTATGTTATATTATCTGTTATGTATGTATGACCTGTTATTGTATGTTATATTCCATTGTGTAATAAAAAGTTTGTATGTTTAGTGTTAATTAAGAAAGAATAAAAAATTAAATACTATGGTAACACAGCATAATTGATAAGTTACAGTTATCTTCGTAGCAGAGCGCTTTATATTGTTAGACATTCATATAATATACTTCATTGTTAAGTAAAACTCTAAACACTAGACATTCCTGTAATTTATTTCTACTTAGAATTGCATTGTAATTTATTTGCACTCTAAATTATGATTTACGTAAAAGCAGATTGACTATAATTGCATGAAATACATTATGCAAATGTATGATACATCTATAAAATTTTTACGTGCAAATGATAATGATAAATGATATAAGAGTATTAGTGTAGACACTGAATATTTTCTTTTAATTATAGAAATACTACTACAGTTAACGCTGTAATTACTGAAAAAGGAAAAAAATAAATTCAGTGGTGATACAAACGAATAATTATTGTTGTTGTAACAATGTGTCAAATTATTAGACAATCTTTTATATCTTTATTCCGTTGACTAGTTTCAGTTATGTATTAAATTCTATTATAACAATTACATATACGTGTAAAAAAAGTGATTGTCCAGGAGCGAATACCCAGTGTGTCCCAATTGAAGAAACAATTAAATATGAATGCCTTACAGACTTTGAACCTGTAGATGAAAATAAGAAAGATACAAATGAACTGGAGTGCAAAGGTAAAATTTAAGCATGTTTTAAAAAATTATCCAAATTATGAGTTAAGAATTACGTAGAAGCAGATTGACTATATCTGCATGAAATACATAATGCAAATGTATGATACATCTATAAAATTTTCACGTACAAGCAGTGATAAATGATATAAAAGTAATACTGTAGACGCTGAATATTTTTTTAATAATAGAATTACTACTACAGGTAACGCCGTAATTACTGAAAAAGGAAAAAAATTTATTCAGTGGTGATGCGAAAGAATAATTATTGTTGCTGTAACAATGTGTTAAATTCTTAGACAATCATTTTTATCTTTATTCCATTGACCAGTTTCAGTTATGTACTAAATTCTATTGCAGCAATTACATATTATTGCAAAATTGATGATTGTCCAGGAAAGAATACCCAGTGTGTCCCAACTGAAAAAACCTTTAAATGTGAATGCCTTATAGATTTTGAACCTGTAGATGAAAAGAAGAAAGATACAAATGAACTGGCATGCAAAGGTAAAATTTAAATATGTTTTAAAAAATTATCCAAATTCTGAATTAACTTCAGTATAGTTAACAGGTAAAGAAATCTCCGCTCTCAGCATTTTCACAGCAAATTATGCTACAGAACGTGCAACGTTCGTAATGTTGAAAAATTTATTAAAGACTTAGATAACTTTTTTTAATAAAAAGTGTAATTTGTATATAAGATCCAATTTTTTATTTATTTCAGGACGAATTATATCATTTACTATACGTAATAATTTAGAGCGACAGCGAATAAGAAAGATAATAAAATGTAAGATCTATAGATGCTATATTTTATAGTTTTTATATGGATTAGTTTCCAACATTATATTACTAAAAAAATTTTACCGTTATCTGGGTTACCCATGGTTTCGGCCGTCTGAAAGTATTTTGATTTCATTTTTAACCAATTTTAACAGTAGTCCATGATATTGCCAAAGTTCTTTATGTAATGAATTTTAGTAATAATATAAAGCCCATTAAATTACACAAACACAACGAAGTATTAAAGGCAACGAAGTATTAAAATAGTAGTATTAAAAGTAGGCAACGAAGTATTAAAAGTAGGTAACGAAGTATTAAAAGTAGGCAACGAAGTATTAAAAGTAGGCAAAGAAGTATTAAAATTATTTCCATTTCTGTCGTAAGATGAGATAGGGATTTCATTCTAATGCTCCATTACTTGTTGATAACCCTCTTGAACAAAAAACTTGAGCATTGCATATACTATTGCTCGAAAAAGGCGAACTTCACCACCAGTATTGATATAACACTATGCAGCGCCGTAGTACCGTTTATGTTTAAAATTTCTACAGCTATTTTAGAAAGTGTCAAAAATAAATTTTAGATAACCACTTTATAACTAAGTTATTATTTCTATAAAAATTCAAAGGGAATAAAAATGAAAATTTATTAACGCATAACTATTTTTTTGGCCGATATTTAAATTTTTTTAAATTAACCTAACAAAATGAATAATAACTATAGTGTTGCCAATAGATAGAGAAATACCTGAGTTCATGGTGCCACATAAAAGAAATATCTATAGATAAGTAAAAATTTATTAAATAAAATAAGCTTATTCTTTTTTGTATACCTAGTCAGTATTTTATTTTTTATCAAGAATATTTTGTCCCGATCACTGTGGATAAGAAAATAATTACTATGAAAGTTTATATTATCATCTCAACGCATTTAAATATTTGAAATTTTTCAAGTCATGGTATTTACTAAATTTTAACTATGTAAGCTAACATAGAGAAAAGTTAATACACTGGTGTCAAAAATTTCCCAAAAAATAAAGGGTTAAATTTTTTTGCAAGGCTAAAATTATTATTATTTTTTCTTTTTAAATGAATGACGTTAGAATTTCTCTTTTTCAAATTTCTCTTCTTTCTTTAAAAACTCTTCTTATTTAAGAAGAAAAACTCATAAGAGCTTTGTCTCGCTATGTAGTTTTGATCTTTTTAATCTAGGTCAAAATAATAACGTGCTTCTCGATACTGTCATATAAATTTTGAAAATCAATTGCAAAGTATACGGAAGGAAATTGAAATACATGGCAAACCGTGTTCTGCTTAGAAAAGCAGAAATTTAATCATGCTAGCTTTAAAAATTTGTTATAAAAATTTGTCACTGGATGGTCCTGTCAAGAAAATAATACAGAGTTTTAAAACTACCTAAGAATAAAAGAGTTTGTAACGATCAAAACCTGAAATTGTTTAGCCCACTGCCTTATTTGATAAATTGCCAGAAAGTAATGTTTCAATGTATCCTTGTTTCAGTATTAAAGCTTTGAGTTATATTCTCAGTATATGCATATCATAAAGTTATATTCTAGTGTGTTATTTTAGTTTAACCATACATCTTTTTTTTACCATTTTCTATTATAAGAAATAATAATTATTAAAAATTGTTTCTATAAAAATGATCTTTAGGGTAAACGTTTAGTTGTATAGGAAATTTTTCATACATTTATTCATAAAGTAAACTAAAAATTACTAATCATATTTTACACTATTCTGTTTCTGGATAAAAAAAGTTTCTGGATTAAAAAAAAATAATGTCTTAAAACATAAAAGGAATAAATAAAAATCCTCTAATATTTTAAACCTATTTATCACTTATGAGCTCATTGCGATGCTATTTGTATTTTTTACGACTTTATAATTTCTAGATAATTTCAAGTTCTAAGAAATCGATAGGCATGGTACTACTTTAAATTAAAAAAAGTTTGTTTTTCCCAAAATTATCGATTATTTATTTATGGTATGTAATATGCGTTCTCTTTGTTGCAGATAAATATAAATGTGAAAGCACTGATTGCTTCGGTGAGAATCAAAAATGCGTTCCGAATGGCAGTGACTATTATTGTGACTGCAATGAGGGTTTTGAACTGAAAGATAATAGCAAAAAAGGAACAAAATACATAAAATGCACAAGTAAGTAAGCCAAAAGTTGCGAAAAATATTATGAGTTTCATGAAAATTAAATTGAACAACTTATCTGAGGTTTAATGCATAATTGAATTTCTGAGATCTGGTGCATGAAACAACAATAAGTAATCAGAAATGAGCAACTAAAGACTCTTTAAAATAATAGAAGTTGATTAAAAAACATCCATGCCTTATTTGAAAATGTAGAGAATAAAGAACACCTTTGTATTTCAGCATCTGTTAGATACATCTATCTGTTTCAAAATATCTGTTTTGAGAAAAAGAAATGGTACCTGTTGTTAAAAAGAAACTAAATGTTTTGTCTTAGATTGTAAAAGTTTTGTACATCTACCATAATATTCCATGTACTGCGAGTTGTGAAGTTTCCGTCATGCGGGAGTTACTTAGGCCTCTGGAGTTACTTAAGCTTATATTGCTGGTACAATTTTGCGTACAGATCCTTAAAAGCAGAGTATGATTGTTAATTATCACTCAATTTTCATATTTTAAACAATTCAGAGTTGCATAAAAGGAATAAGTATTCCCTAGACCACGGATAAACGTTTGATTTAAAACCGCTATAACACTTCAAAGTCTATGGCAAGGTACAATAAGTAAGTAGCGTTTTTAGTATTGAAATGATTCCTATATGAAATACAATGAATACAATGATGGTACAATTAATACAATGGTGGTACATCGTAATTGATAAATTAGTGTTTTCGCTCGCTGCAGTATGCTTTTTGTTAGGCATTCATGTATATCTATCTGTAAGCATACGGCGATTATCGTGGAGCTAACACAAAGTGTACCTCAGACGAAAATACATTTAAATTTCAATGCCTTAAAAATTAAATGCTATGGTGATACTATTAAAATTTTCCAATTATTTTAATGTAATATGTAATTTAATATTTTTACGACGGATCTGCAGCCATTGCATCTTTTTGAGTTTATCATAAATAATTATATTGACAATATTATATATAATAAATTGTATACAGCGAAGTCTTCTTTAATTTAAACCATGTGTTCCATTAAATCATTTTTTTCAATCATCCATTATATCTATCTTGTAACACAGCGTTTCTCAACCTTTCAGTATTCGCGGTCCAGTTTTCAATCATTATTACAATATGTGTATTGAGTAATACACATATTGTAATAATGATTGAAACTGGCTCAACAATGACTCAACAATAATGTGTATTGAGTATTTTGAATTCTGTCTTTAAATTATTTTTAACTAACCGCCAAAACAAAAGTAAAGTAAAAACCAGCAGCAAATGAGATTGTAGAAACTATGTTTGGAATTAATTTTTCAAAACAATTACAGTCCATACCTCTTTCAAATGATACTGTTGCTCGTCGAATTGGTGATACAGCTGACAATGTAGTGTCAGCTTTTCTCGATGTTGCGTGACAAAATGTTTTCAATACAGTTTGATGAAGCAACAGATATTAATAAAGATGCTCATTTAATTGCCTATGTTTGATTTTGTGATAATATGTCAGTAGTAGAACTACTTTTCAGCAAATCAATAGAACTCAAAACAACAGCGCTGGCATTATTTGCTATTTTAAATGATGTTAGGAATGAGCAAACATAGAATGCAAAAATTGCATCGGAATATGTACCGATGGTGCTCGTTCAATATCCGGAAGGTTCGAAAATATACAAGCACTGGTAAAACAAAAATCATCTCAATGCGTCTGGACACATTGCATGATCCACAGAGAAGCTTGGACTTCGAAAGAAATGCGTCCTGGTTTAAATATTGTGTTAACTACGGTTGCAACCGTTGCAAATTATGTAAAAATGAGAACCCTGAGATCGAGAATCTTTTCCGCTCTTTGTAATGACATGGGTTCAGTACATTCAGAGTTACTATTTAAATGCGAGGCAAGTTGTTTATCACGTGAGAAATTTTTGAAACGTGTTATGAATTAAAAGAAGAAATCGCCATTTTCTTAGAAGAAGATAACAGACCGGAAGCCGAGAATTTTCACTATTGTTTATTTGTGATGAAATTGAGCTACTTGGTCGTCATATTCGAGAAATTACATAACTTGAGTCATCAACTCCAAGGAGCAAATACACATATGTTGGATACGAGTGATAAAGTTAATGCTTTTTGTAGAAAATTGGAATTGTGGGGCAGAAATTTAAAGCAAAAAACAAAAACAAAAAAAAACGTAACAACGTTTGCAAATATGGATAATTGTACTAAAACTTATAAGGATGAAAAAGAACATTTAAAAGTTGTTTTTGTAGCCATTGAAAATCATTTAGCCTTGCTGGCAAAGAATTTTAAAAAGTATTTTCCTGCTGACGACAAACTGATAGCAAGTTACGAGTGGGTTAGGAATCCATTTCATAAGACTCCCGAAGGACTCCCAATTGATAAGGAATAAAAATTCATAGACTTCTAGACAAATGGCGAAACTAAAATACAATTTAATAATAAATCACCATTTGAATTTCGTGCAGGAGGATCATTTTTCTTCACTGAAAATAAGGGCATTTCGTATTCTATTACCATTTTCAATATCCTACCTTTGTGAAACTAGAATTTCTGCTGTGGCTTCTTTGAAGACAAAATATAGATCACGGCTTAATATAGAAACAAAACTGAGAGTGGCTATTTCTAATATTAAGCCTCACCTCAAAAAACTTTGCTCTGCAAGGCAGGCACAAGGAAGTCACTAAAAACTATAATTTTTTTTTTAAAATTTAGTATGTTTTGATTAAGTAAGGAGGGTAAGCCAAAGGTGGCCAGTGCTCCTAACGTAGCCCCCCCCCAAATTAAAATTAAATTTATTTTGAATCATAAGATGTCCCTGCTGCATTGTAAATCTTGTATCTGAGGTGCACGAGGCTGAATATTTCCTTGAATGGCCTCCATTGTATGAAGTGATTTAATTTTTTGAAGTTGTCGTTTTAATTGACGGGTGAGAAGATATTGTTATTTATATGTGTTTAAATTCTTAGAACTTTGAGTTATGATATGTTTTCTGAAAGTATTTTTTTCTTTAACCACATTACTTTAATTCGAATTAATCTATCAGATTAATAGTTTTAAGTCGTGCAAGTGGTGACAGAGACCATATGCATGTTCCCAAGGTGGTCCAACACCAGTGCCACCTTGGGGACACTTGGGCCATCGTCGGAAACAAACGTGAAATCTATAAAAGAGTTAGTTATAAATCATTACGTAGCATATTATTTCTCAAAAAGGAATGATTGAATTGAATGCCATTTGATTTATTTCATTTTAAGCACATATGGAACTTTGGTATTTTTTAAATTTTTATGATATTTTGACGTTCTCTGCACTTTAGTAGAGTTTGCGATATTTTGTTTCAAGTGTTTTCTTTTGTTTGCATTTCAAACTAATTTTTCAGGTATTTTTTATTCTTGTGGTAGTTATGAGTGTTTTTGTGTTCGATTCTGGTATTTTCTTGTAAATTTGGGTATTTTTATGGTAGTTATGGATAAGGTTGGTTAACTCTAGTATGGTTATTTAACTCTTACTTGTTAGTTTATCCTTCTGAAAAAATGAACTCAGTAATTCCTGATTAATTTGCTAGTGACTTCACACAAGAGCTATCAATGGAAAATCAATAAACAAATTATACACACTAAAAACAAATATCTTTTTTAAAATCGGAAAACTTGTTCCTACCAGCGAGACACTTAAAGTGCCTTTTTAAGAGACGTTTGCCATTCCAAGTGTTTTTTCTAAAGATAATTTGAGTAAGTGAAATAGTGTTCACCTATTTCACGTACTCAATATGTGTCACATTTCAATATGTGGTTCACCTTTGGAACCTAGAGGAAACCTTAGGCGCAGAAGCATCAATTTTGAAATTGAACTATAAAATAAATGAAATTTTATTTTACAATTAAAAGTATGCATGGTATATATTAGAGATAGGTGTAAGATGTTACAGAAAAAAATTCAGTCAGGCAAACTTAATCAGAAAATTAGGAAAAATCCACAAAGCCAAGTCACCCTTGGCTCCCCACCTGAAGTTTTGGTTTAATAAGTTGTTTCCCTTTAATAAGTTATTTAATATGTTGAAATGTATTTCGTTTTCTATGTGTATGGGAGCTTTCCTTTCATCCAGTTAGTAAATTTTTTTAAATAATATTTCCGCTTGAATTTATTCTCGTCCCACCCCTCTAATGTGCTCGCGCCCCCTAGGGGGTCACGCCCCACAGGTTGAGAATCACTGTACAGATTTTAATAACCAGCGTTCCATTTTTTTTCTATATAACGACCTTTGCTTGTTTTTTGCAAATGGCCTAAGCGGGTGTGCTATAGGTGTCCCTATCGAAAAATTACCAAAGATCGAAACATGGTTTTTTTTCTGAATCAGGAGTGAGTGGACGGGAATTTAATATTCTTTTGTACTGTATTATTATAGTTTTTGATTCTTCATAATAAAACGGAAATTAAAATGATGTTTAGCTAATTTTACACGCGTTTCTTAAAGCCCTCCGAAGTAAGATCTTCTGGGAGGGATAAAATTCCAAGTCATCTTTTCCAAGGTAAAGTAATTAACTAAACCTTCATCAGAAAAATTAATTATTTTACAAATATGTTTCAATTTTGAATTCAAACCGATAAAATTTGTTTACTATTTAATATAAAATTTAGAACATTTTTCCAAGCTGGTCGTAAAATGTTTAAGTACAGCAATCAAGGTATCGGAAGTGGTAATGGTACAATTCAGTTTATTAATTCAATTTTTAAAGTGTACACTTTCTTCGATTTTTATACTAAGCGTAGTCCGCGCAAATCAAGACAAACAATAATAAATGTTAGGGAAACATTAACTCTTTCTGAGGACAAGCTACCCATAACTTGAGAAGAAAGGATGATCCAGTTTTTGAAACAAGTCACTCATTTATGAACTGTACCTGTGAGGCTGCGGCCTCTTAAAAGCTGAAATTTCAAGCGCACTGCATTTAACAATCTTTAAGGTTAAATATGAAGTAATTCTCTGTGCAAGCTATCAAAAATTTTACATCAACTAGAACCTTTCGGTAAAATAGGAGAATATATTTGAGCATATGATACAATAGCATTATCTAAACTGCCACTTACTGGCACTATTCCCTTCTCATTTGTGAATGGAGATAAATTACAAATATTACCTTAGAGGCCTTCTTTTATCATACAGAGGTTCTTGAGCGTGCTTGATAAAATAAATCTTTGATTCCTTTAAGAGAGTTTGGGAGACCTTTATAGTTAAGGGACCTCCGCGAGAGTTAGGGGACCAACTCTTGTATTTTTATTTATACAATTAAAATAAACCTGGAAATGTAAGATATAATACGATTAATTTTACTAAAATTGTCAAAATGTTCTAATAGCTTATTGACGTTGTTATTCGAATCATGAGTCACTAGGGTAGTCGTTGTACTGTTCTCACTCTCGGAAAATCTCTTTCCTCTCTCGCAGGATTATTTTATTTTCATCTTCTGCGAGGGATGCTATCTCGGGAACAACTTGCTCCAAACTTTAAGGACATTCTGATTCCATCAAAAATTTTGCATCAGTCCAATATCTGGAGCTGCTTTTTAAGCTGTCAACACTCATTCCTTGAGAGAGATAATTTGCAGGATTGTATTTACCAGCACAGTGATACAGTGATTGGCACTAGCACAGTGATGGGGTTTGTCAAACTAGTAATTTCATTAACACCATTTGAGACGGATTGTTTACACCTTATTTTGCTACCCTTAATCGAAAAAAGGTTTATTTTGGAGTCAGTCCAATGATATTTAACAGATGACCTTTAAAGATTGACTATCCTTTTTCACTTTAGAAGTTCGTGCTGCTAGAGCACTTGGCAGCTCTAATTTTGGCAGTCACATCGTTTTAGGGTAATACACTATTTTTTGACGTTAGACGTTTCACTGAACATTGCTAAGAATATATATGTAGTTGTAAAACAATGTTTTTCTTTACTTAAAAGTTTCAATGTTTTTATCAATAATAAAATTTCTCAATAAATAATTAATTATCACATGCAAAAAATTAAGGTAGTTATAGAAAAAAAATAAAAATAAACAAAATTTTTTATTAACAATTTTGATGATTATCAAAAATTTCAATTTTGTTTGTAAACGTAATATGTATCTTAATTTTGCTTGAAGCTATTACATTTTGTATACTTTTTAGTAGCAAAACATGTATGCAAAGACACTGACTGTAAAGGAGAAAATACAAAATGTGTAGAGGCTGGCAGCGATTACACTTGTGAGTGTAAAGATGGCTTCGTACCAATATATGATACTAAGAAAGGACGAAAAGATGTTATATGCATTGGTGAGAATTACTAAACATAAATATATATGTAGTAGTAAAACGATTTTTTTCTTTGCTTAAAAGTGTCAATGTTTTTATCAATAATAAAATTACTCAATAAATAATTAAATAACACATGCAAGAAAATAAGGTAGTTATAGAAAGAATTAAAAATGCACAAAATATTTTTTGAGAAAAATGTAATGATTCTCAAAAAATACATTTTTATTTGTAAGTAAAACATAATATGCAATATATCATATTTCTGTTTAAAGTTCTTACATTTTGTGTACTTTTTGGTAGCAAAACATGTATGCAAAGACACTGACTGTAAAGGAGAAAATACAAAATGTGTGCAGGCTGGCAGCGATTTCACTTGTGAGTGTAAAGATGGCTTCGTACCAAAAGATGATACTAAGAAAGGACGAAACTCAAGAGTGTTTTTTCGTTTTTTCAATAATAAAATTACTCAATTAATAATTAAATACCACATGCAAGAAAGTAAGAAAGGTTTAGAGAAAACTAAAAATAAACGAAATATTTTTTAAAAACTATTTTATAGATCCTCAAAAATTTCCGTTTTGTTTGTAAACATAATATGTATCTTATTTCTGTTTAAAGTTCTTACATTTTGTATACTTTTTAGTAGCAAAACATGTATGCAAAGACACTGACTGTAAAGGAGAAAATACAAAATGTGTGGAGGCTGGCAGCGATTACACTTGTGAGTGTAAAGATGGCTTCGTACCAAAAGAGGCTTCTACGAAAGGACATAGAGATGCCGTATGCGTCGGTAAGGATAAATAAACAGTTGTAAAACAATTTGGTTGAATAAATTTGTAAAACAATCAGGATGGTTCGTACCAAAAGACATTAGTAAAAAAGACAAAAAGGTGCCGTATGTATTGATAAGAATAAATATGAAGAATAAAGTTAATGAAATATTTACCTATTTGGATTGTTGCAATGAGTAATTGGAGTAAAATATTTTGAACTAAAGTTCACCAAATCTATGAAAATCTTTCGAAAAAAAATAATGAAAATAACGGAGTTAAAAAAAATGAATATTTTTTATTGAGCAAGCATAAATTACGTAGAATAAGGTCATGTTTTTTTTGAGGAAGCACACTTGATTAAACGACTGGCCTCTACGGCTTTCTTGACGTATGCACACTCCCTTATTGTAATTTTTCACGACCGTTTTTCATAAATGTTGCTAAATTTATTAGATACAGCTTTTGAATATTTTCTTTCATTGTACGGGTGGATGTAGTCTTGTTGACACCCATCTTTGACTTTAAATAACTCCATATAAAGATATTCGATTGTGTTTCATCACAAAAAATAGAGGGGCTTAATCGGATAATTGAAAGGTGGTGGTACAAGACCAGGTTACGTCTCATGCAGTAATTGGATTATTTCATGTGCTGTAACCCATGAAAACAAGCTCTATTTTTAATTATAGTCTGCTTTTTTACTAACCCTTAACTTTCAGCTCTCTGCATTTTATTTTACTATTAAATTAATAAATTTTCTATTTCCTTCAAATCTTGCATAAATTTGTGATATTATAAAATGCACCCGTCGCAGCGAAGATAATTCAGGTAGTCAACGTGATTTTGCATGTTGTATGTTTGATTTTAATTTAAAAAACTTAGAATTTTAGAAGTTTTAAAAGTGTTCTGAGAGTAAGATTAATGAAAAATACTCTTCAAATAATAATAATAAAAAAATTTCTTCGCAGATTAGCATTTTTTGTCTCAAAAATGCAATAAAAAGAATTCTGAAATTATTTTCAATTTCCGAAAAAGTTATTTGGAACCACCCATATTCATTGCTCCAAAAATCAAAATAAAAATTTAAATAATACCATAAAAAGAATCTTTTAAAGATAAAAAAAAGAAAATGTGTAAGAAAATAAGTTTTTTAAACTCTAAAAACAGGAAAGGTGAACAAAATATTGATTACACGATTTATTTTGATTTTTTAATGCAAGAAAGAATATTTTTCATTTTTCCTGAAAGAAAAATCAAAAAAAAAGAAAAAAAGAAAGAAAGAATAGAAAGGGGTCTCAAAACATTCTGAAGGTCAGATCAGTAAGTTTCTGAGTAATCGAATGCCACAATTATTAACGGAAACTGCTATTTTGATACTACTGATAGGGATAAAATAGGGATAGAGGTAACATTACTTTCTAGACAAGTGAGGTGTTTTTTAAGGCATTTTTACAAAGTCGATAAGGATTATTATTTGAATTTTATAAAAGTATTTTTGTATAATAAGCTCAATTTTGTATGCATCTGACATTGTTATCTAGTAAAGCGAAATATATTATTTCTTATGTATTAATTCACGCCGAATCGGTACCTAACAAAATTAGTGAGGCTTACAGTTTAAAGTTATAAAGATCTTAATAATGAATGAACAATATATGATAATATTTACTTATTAAATACTTATGTATTTAGCCGAGTTTTGTATGCATACTGAAGCATTTTTTAAAAATTAAGTCCTACAAATAAGACTTGATTGACAAATAACGTTTAAATCCTGAGAACCTTTGATATTTATACATGTCATTCAATTTATATAAAGGATTAGTCTAAATGAATCTGTTACTTACAAAGGTTTATATATTCGCAAGCATACGACGTACAAAGACAGATGGTATATGGAGAGATGCACACACTTACCCAGTGTTTGGAATATATTACAAATGTTCAATATGTGCATCCTTGATCACCTGACTCACAATCCAACCGTTATCCAGTTCCGGACATTCGCTCAATTACATGTTTCTACCACAATCCGACACAGGAGCAGTGATGCGTATCTTTGGTGTTGTTAGCATTCCTGGTGCATAAACTTTGCTAATTACAATTACAATTGAGATTTTGGAATGGAGGTACATACACGCTTACAAGTTGCTCATCACTGCTCTTGTGCCGGAAGTTATAGAAGCATGGAATAGAGGGAATGGCCGGAACTGGATTACGGTTGGGTTGTGAGTCAGGAGATCAAGGGTGAACATATTGAACATTTGTAATATAAACGAGACACTGGGTGAGTGTTTACATCTCTCCATATACCATCTGTCTTTGTACATAGTATACTTGTAAATAGAGGGACCTTTAAAACTGAAGGAATCATTTAGGCTAAACTAGTACTTATCGATTGAATTTATATACTCTTTAATACTACTTTGTAATTACTTTGAAAGGAAATAATTCATGGAACAGAAAATGTTATAAACTTCAGTGATTGGAGATACAAGAGTTTTAAGGATTTTTTTCCAATACAAGCTTGTGAAATGTATATAAACCAAATTATTCCATATACCATCTGTCTTTGTACATAGTATACTTGTAAATAGAGGGACCTTTAAAACTGAAGGAATCATTTAGGCTAAACTAGTACTAGCACTTAACGCATTTGCTTCCTGCGTTCATTTTTCAGAAATGTTAAAATTAAAATAAAGTTCAAAACTGCTGTTAAATGTTCGTAGTTATTAAGAGAAAATAAAATGAAGTTTAGAACAGTTTGATTATGCAAATATTTCGCATTTAAGAATCTATTACTAGATATGCAATCTGTCTAGTTATCTCTACTTTCTTAGCTCTTATCCATTTATTTCGCTTAAGACGTTTAAGTTCTTTTAGCTTCGTATTTTTGTAGTGGGATAAAAAAAAAAGAGTTTGTAAGCACCACGTATTTCTCCAAAATTTACTACAAAAAGTCATAAATTATTAACTTTGATAATTACGATGGTGAGAAACCTTGCGACAGTAAAGAATCAAAATTATGAAAACTGAAAGTGACTTCGAATTTCTTTTAATGATAACTGCATTTTAAAAAAGTGTTTGGATAAACCTAATATTCTAGTATTCTAATACTGAACAAAACATAAAACGAAATCCATAAAGCGAGTAGCAAATTCAATTGAACTTACACGTACTGGAATCTCTCAAGAATGATTAAGCATATTTTTTGAATAAGATTATTAGATTGCCTAATCTTTCTCTCTCTCTCTCTCTAT
>NC_092212.1:27163811-27183529 GCF_043381705.1 Parasteatoda tepidariorum
CCAGGCTTCAAATACACGGTGTGTCCCAAGCGGAAACGCAGATAAACGTGAATGACTGTAAATTAGTTTTACTATTAGAATTTTACTACTATGAACAACAGTATAATTAATGAATAATAAAAAATTAAATACAATGGTGGTACATCATAATTAATAAGTTACAGTTGTCGCTGCAGTGTGCTTTTTGTTAGACATTGTATATCTGCAATCATGCCGCGATTGTCGTGGAGCAAATACCAAGTGTGCTCGAAACGGAGAAAACATTTAAATTTTAGTGCCTTAGAAATTAATTGCTATTGCGATACTAGAGAATTGTCGTAGCAATATACTTTAAATTGTTAGACATTCATTTATCATAATCAGTATTCCATTTAACAGTTTTAATTACGGATTAAATTCTTTTACAACATACACTGAAGAGCCAAAAAAACTGGTATACCTGCCTAATGTCGTGTAGGGAAGCCCGTATGGAAAGCCCATATCGATGATATTTCGTTGAATATGGCAGAGATGTCGTAGATTTGATGTTTTACCGGATTTTCGATACTCACGGTATATTCGTGAAATGGTCATACGTGAAAATCCAAATTTCATTGCTATCTCGGATATGCTATGTCTCATCTCCCGTGCGCCGACTATAACACCACGTTCAAATTCACTTAAATCTGTATAACCTGGCATTGTAGCGGCAGTAACCAATCTAAGAACTGTGCTAGACACTCGTTGTCTTATATACGCGTTGCCGATTGCAGCGCTGTACTTTGATTGGCTCCATACCCCTTTATTTGCATACTCATGCCTGTACCAGTTTTTTTTGGCTCATTAGTGTACATACACGTTTAAGGATGGCATGTAAAACACGCGTTTTTTTAGTAAATTTTTTTAATCATTTTAATGTAATATGTAATTTAATATTTTGACGACGGATCTGCAGCCATTGCATCTTTTTGAATTTATCATAAATAATTATATTGACAATATATAATGAATTGTGTACAGCAAAATCTCCTTTAAACCATGTGTTCCATTAAATAATTTTTTTCCAATCGTCCATTGTATCCATCTCATAACATTCCTCGAGAGAGATTATTTGAAGGTTTATCTTTACTAGCACAGTGATACAGTGATTGGGTTTGTCAAACTAATAACTTCTTTGACACGATTTGAGACGGACACCTTATTTTGGTACCCTTCATGGAAAAAAGGTTTTATTTGTAAGTAAAACATAATACGTATCATATTTCTGTTTAAAGTTCTTACATTTTGTATTCTTTTTAGTAGTAAAACATGAATGCAAAGTCACTGACTGTAAAGGGGAAAATACAAAATGTGTAGAGGCTGGCAGCGATTTCACTTGTGAGTGTAAGGATGGTTTTGTACCAAGAGATCTTAGTAAAAAAGGACAAAAAGATGCCGTGTGCATTGGTAAGAATATATATTTATTTGTAAAACGATTTTTTTCCTATTTTAAAGGCATCAATGTTTTTATCTATGATAGAATATCTCAATTCAATAATTAAATACCACATGCAAAAAAGTAAGGTAGTTACAGAAAAAAATAAAAATAAACAAAATATTTCTAATTTTTTTTTTAATGATCCTCAAAAATTTCAGTTTGGTTTGTTTGTAAGTAAACCATAATGAGTATCATATTTCTGTTTAAAGTTCTTACATTTTGTGTACTTTTTAGCAACGAACCATGTATGCAGAGACACTGACTGTAAAGGAGAAAATACAAAATGTGTAGAGGCTGGCAGCGATTACACTTGTGAGTGTACGTATGGTTTCGTACCAAAAGATCTTAGTAAAAAAGGACAAAAAGATGCCGTATGCGTTGGTAAGAATATAATTTATTTGCAAAACGATTTTTTTCCTATTTTAAAGGCATCAATGTTTTTATCTATAATGAAACATCTCAATTCAATAATTAAATACTACATGCAAAAAGGTAAGGTAATTATTGAAAAAACTGAAAATAAACTAAATAATTTTTAACAAAAATTTTGATGATCCTCAAAAAATTCAGTTTTGTTTATCATATTTCTGTTTAAATTTTGTTCATTTTGCATACATCTTAGCAGCGAAACATGTATGCAAAGACATTGACTGTAACGGAGAAAGTATAAAATCTGCAGAGTCTGTCAGCGATTACACTTGTGAGTGGATGGTTTCGTACCTAAACGTATTACGAAAAGAAGACAGAAAGATGCCGTATGAATAGGGAGGAATAATTATGAAGTTGTAAAACGATATATCCCTTACTTAAAAGCCTCAAGGTTTTTATCACTAAAAGAATATTTCAATATCTTAAGCAGAAAAAAAAACATTAATGTAGTTATATAAATAATTAAAAATATACAAGAAAATTTGTTAGAAAATTATTTGTATTTTGATGACCTTCAAAAAAATTCAGCTTCATTTGTAAGAAAGAAATAATCTTTATAATATTTTTATTTAAATTTCTTATTTTTTGTATAATTTTTGGCAGCGAACTATGTATGCAAAGAATCTGACTGTGAAGGAGAAAATACAAAATGCGTAGAGGCTGGCAGCGGTTACACTTGTGAGTGTAAGGATGGTTTCGTGCCAAAAGATCTTAGTAAAAAAGGAACAAAAGATGCCGTCTGCATTGGTAAGAATGAATATAATTTAATGAAATATTTACTTATTTGGAATGACTCTAAGAGAAATTGGAGTAAAATATTTTGAAAATATTTTGAACCGAACAAAAGTTTACCAAATCTAGGAAACTCTTCCAAAAAGTAATAAATTAAAATTTTTTTCAATTAAAAAGTAAATATTTCTTATTGAGCAAGTATAAATTATAAAGAACAAGCTCATGTTTTTTTTTGAGGAAGCACACTGATTGAATGATTGACCTTTATGGTTTTGTTGATGTATGCATACTCCTTTATTGTAACTTTCCAAGACCGTTTTGCATAAATGTTGCGCTATATTTCGTAGATGCAGCGTACCCTTTCATTGTACGGGTGGATATAGTCTTGTTGACATCCATCTTTAACTTTAAATAACTTCATGTAAAGTAATTCAATTGTGTTAAATTAAATAAAATAGTGGGCTAAATCTTATCATAGAGAGGTGATGGTATAAGACCAGGTTATGTCTCATGCAGTAACTGGATTGTTCCATGGGCTTTCAATAATGAAAGCAATCTGTTTTTTACTGTCGTCCGCTTTTTTACTAACCCTTAACTTTCAGCTGTGTAACTGTGTTTTATTTTATTCATAATACTAAATTAATTTTCTATTTAATTCAAATCTTGCGTAAATTTGTGACACTTTTCATTACAAAATGCACCCTTCGCAACGAAGATAATTTAAGTTGCCAACGTGATTTTATATGCTGTTTGTTTGCTTTTAATCTAAAGAACTTAGAATTAGAGAAATTGTAAAAGTGTTATGAGAGTAAGATTGATGAAAAATACTCTTCTGATAATACCATTCCTTTGCAGATTGGCACTTTTTGTTTCAAAAACGCAATAAAAAGCAAAAGTACATAATTTCGGAAATTATTTTCAATCGACAAAAAAATCATTTGAAACCAACCATTTTCATTGTTTCAAAAAATAAAACAAAAATTTTAATTATAACATCAAAAGAATCTATTATCGATAAAAGCAGAAAATGTGTACGAAAATAAGTTTTTTACACTCCATAAAAACAGGAAAAATGAACAAAATATTGATTACACGATTTATTTTGATATTTTAATGCTAGAAAGAATATATTTAATTCTTCCTGGGAGGAAAATGAAGAAGAAAAAAAAATGGGTCATAAAACATTCTGTCAGATCAGCAAATTTCTAAGTAATCGAATGTCACAATAATTAACGGAAACTGCTATTTTGATTTTACTGGTAGGGACAAAATAGGGATAGAGTTAACATTACTTTTTAGACAAGTGAGGTATTATTGTTTTTTTGGCATTTGCTGCTGAATCGAATGAGGCCAAAATAAAGTCAATAAGGCTTACTACTTAAATTTTATGAAGGATTTTTGGATAATAAGCTCAATTTTGTATGCACCTGACATTGTTATCTAGTTAAGCGAAATATATTATTTCTTATGTATTAATTCACGCCGAATCGGTACCTAACAAAATTAATAGGGCTTACAGTTTAAAGTTATAAAGATCTTATTGATAAATGAATAATATTTACTTATTAAAAACTTATGTATTTAGTCTAGTTTTGTATGCATACTGAAGCATTTTTTAAAAATTAAGTCCTAAAAATAAACGACATTTAAATCTTGAGAGCTTTTGATATTTATACATTTCATTCAATTTATATAAAGGATTAGTCCAAATGAATCTTTCAATTGCAAAGGTCTGTTTATTCGCAGGCATACGACGTACAACGGCAGATGGTATGTGGAGAGATGCACAAACTTACATATCACAAATGTTCAATGTGTGCACCCTTGATCACCTGACTCACAATCCAACAGTTATCCAGTTCCGGCCATTCGCTCATTTCCTTGTTTCTACCACTATCCGACACAGGAGCAGTGATGTGTATCTTCGGTGTTGTTAGCATTCCTGGTGCATAAACTTTGCTCATTACAATTACAATTTTGCAATGGAGGTACATACACGCTTACAAGTTGCGCATCACTGCTCCTGTGCCGGAAGTTATAGAACATGGAATAGAGGGAATGGCCGGAACTGGATTACGGTTGGGTTGTGAGTCAGGTGATCAAGGGTGAACATATTGAACATTTGTAATATAAACCAGACACTGGGTGAGTGTTTACATCTCTCCATATACCATCAGTCTTTGTACATAGTATACTTGTAAATAAAGGGACCTTTAAAACTGAAGGAATCATTTAGGCTAAACTAATACTTATCGATTGAATTTATATACTTTTTAATACTACTTTGAAAGGAAATAATTCATGGAACAGAAAATTTTACAAACTTCAGTGATTGGAGATACAAGAGTTTTAAGGATTTTTTTATTCCAATACAAGCTTGTAAAATGTACATAAACCTAATGAAAAGGGTTAAAAATTGAGAAAAAAGCATAGCTGACCTATCTTTGTTGGTAAAACGCATTTGCTTCCTGCGTTCATTTTTCAGAACTGTTAAAATTAAAATAAAGCTCAAAACTGCTGTTAAATTTGCGTAGTTATTAAGAGAAAATAAAATTAAGTTTAGAACAGTTTGATTATGCGAATATTTCGCTTTTAAGCATCTATTTCTACCATTATTATGCACTCTGTCTAGTTATCTCTACTTTCTTAGTTCTTATCCATTTATTTCGCTTCGGACGTTTAAGTTCGTTTCGCTTCGTATTTTCGTAGTGGGATAAAAAAAAGAGTTTGTAAGCACCACGTATATCTCCAGAAATTACTACAAAAAGTCATAAATTATTAACTTCGATAATTACGATGGTGAGAAACCTTGCGACAGTTAAGAATCAAAATTGTAAAAACTGAAAGGAACTTCGAATTTCTTTTAATGATAACTGCATTTTAAAAAAGTGTTTGGATAAACCTAATATTCTAGTATTCTAATACTAAACAAAACATAAAACGAAATCTATAAAGCGAGTAGCAAATTCAATTGAACTTACACGTATAAGATTGCCTAATCTTTCTCTCTCTCTCTCTCTCTATTATATATATATATAGATATATAGAAATATATATGTTACAGTGAAACACCGAAAACTGGAGAATGTCGACATTCACGTAGTCGCTTGGTNATATATATATATATATATATATAAAGGGTGTCCCAAAACGACCGCATAAACCCTGCACAGCTAGATTCCTCGTTGGAAGTACATAAAAACTACCCAAAGAAGCGTTCCTGTACGATCCATAGTTTACGAGAAAAATATGAAAAACAAAGTATGACGTCACTGCCAGTGCAAGAAAAAAACACTTTATTGGACATATCAACTACAGTTTTTGCATATTTTTTCTGACTATAGGGTGAATATAAATTGTTATAAACTTTTTTCTTGGAGACACAGAAGTCTTAAGGATTTTATTTTAATATAAACTCATAAAATATTGAAGGAAATCAACGAAAACGATTCAAAAATGTGGATAAAAAGCATAGATTACAGATCTTTGTTAATAAAACGCAGCTCTTTCCTTCGTTCTTTTTGGAGAATTTTTAAATTGAAAACGTAGCCCTGCACTACTGCTGAACCTGCTGAATTAATAAGAGCAAATAAAATTAAATGTAGAACAGTTTTATTTCAAAAATTTCTGCCCTTTTACATCCACCCTCTTTACTTTTAACCTTTTATTTCGTCTTGAACCTTTGAATATTAAGTCATTAGAGATGCCAACAAATAACATGAAATAAACAGAAATAACCTTCTTCTCATTGTATATTTTTGTAGTAGGATTAAAAAAATGATGAATGAAAAAATGAAATGAAGTACCGCGACAGTAATAAACTGCATTGGCTTGAAAGAACTTGACTTTTATATGTGGCAGTGACTAATTTTCTCTCTTCAAAGACTAAGCTTCTAACTAAAAACTTTGAAAAAATCCTTAAAAGGTAATTGAGGAAGTTGTTATGAATAATCTTAGTAATACTTTTGCTTATTTTTTAAAATAATTTTTAGAAGTAATTCATGAATGCAAAGACACTGACTGCACTGGAATGAATACGGAATGTGTAGCAAATGGCAACAAATATACTTGTGAGTGCAGAAATTATTTCAAGCCAAAGGATGAAGCTAAGAAAGGACAAAGGGATGCGGACTGCATTGGTAAGCATAAATATTGCATAGCTACTGAAAAATTTAAAAAAATGTCAAAACATATACTATTTTCCGTTTGAAGTTTACTGTCAGTCCCTTAAAAATCTGAAAGCTTTTTATTTCATTGATAAATGGGAGAAATCGCATAACCTAAACACACTTCTTAATTTATGAAATAATTCTTTAAGAATTTTTTAAGAAAAATCAGAAGATGTGTTAGAAGTGTTTCCATTATATTTTGCCCTGAAAATATACCCCTGTATATATATATATATATATATATCAAAATGAAGATAAAACAAAGGAAAATTATAGACATATGAAAAAGGGGTGGGAAATAACCATAATAAAAATAACAAACAACTGATTAAAAAAAAAGGGATGAAGAAATTTCATACTTTTTATTATGTTATTTTTTTATTATCATTTCCCACCCCTTTTTCATATGTCTATAATTTTCCTTTGTTTTATCTTCATTTTAAACTTATCTAATGAGTTCTTTTTACTTGCAGCTTATGCGCAATAAATGAAACTTATATTATTGTAATATAATGTTGTAATATAATACATGTAGGAATAATAAATCTAAGTTAAATAAAAGATGTAGAGGAGAAAGAATTATATTTTATTAAATTTTATGTGCGATACGGCGTTGTATTTAATTACCTTCATTAATTAACAACCGATATACTTGTTAGTGCAAAGAAGGTTCCAACCTAAAAGATGAAGCTAAAAAAGGACAGAAGGATGTGAAATGCATTGGTGAGCATAAATACACTGGTGTACAAAATTAAGAGATGGAAAGCATTTTCACATATTCATTCGCACAATGGTTCTGCAATGGTTCCGATGGTTTGACAATGGTTCCTTGAATGCCCAGAGGTACAGGCAGGAGGTCCTAGAGCCCTATGTGCGTCTTTTCAGGGGCGCTGTTGCCCCTGAGTTCATTTTTATGGACGACAATGCGCGACCACATAGGGCTCTCATAGTTGATGAGTATCTGGAAAGCGAGGATATTTAACGAATGGATTGGCCAGCCAAATGCCCTGACCTGAATCCTATTGAACATGCTTGGGATGCTCCTGGGAGAGCTATTGCAATGCGCCATGCTTCCCCAGAACCATTCTGGAGTTAAAAATTGCTCTGGTGGAAGAATGGGAGGGTCTTCCACAAGTCCTCCTTAACTCCCTTATTAACAGCATGCATACTCGTTGTGCATGCTGTCTGTCTGTCATGGGTGACCATACACCATACTAGAGGCAACACACACTGTACAAGCCTCACTTTTATTGTCATCTTTTATCCTTAAGTTCAGACTACATTGGATTTATTGGCAATAGATCTTGCCAGTGATTGGTACTTTCATTTTTGTTTTGCATAATTTATTATTATGGAATAAGCTATATCTATACCAAATTTCATTTATTTATATTCAGTATTTTTTGGGATATTTGGGAAAATGTCTTCCATCTTTAAATTTAGTCCACCAGTGTGCTAATTAATACGAGGTATACCTATAAAAAATAAAAATATCTATGAATAATAATAAGACTCAAATATTAGATTAAGGATAATTAGAATTGAATATACATATTGGAATTGAATAAACATCAGACAATAGTGAATAGGTGATTGATTCCTGCTATTCCTGCAAATCCCTTTCATTAGAAATGGCTTTACTCTTTTTTTCTTAAAGCATTAGACAATATCAAACTTCCTTTCGAGCAGTTCTCGTTAAAATTGAAGAGTAGTTGTTTAAGAAGTGGTTATGAACTATATCCTTGAGCGGTAAGCGAGATTATAACTTCACTTGGTTTAATTTCTTTTCGGCTTGGCATGCCTGCGTGACATCCAGACTCTCTCAGAGTTGAGGGGGAAAATAAGTTAGTCAGGACACTCCCAACCACACCAAGTTATTGTGAGCTAGCCTCTGTAGACTGAGACAACTACAAAAAATCAGTGTTTTTTTTTTTTTTTTTGGTGCGAGACGAATGATACGTTTGTAAAAATTGCCCAGTCTGCATAATCTCTGTTACTTGGCAAAATTCAGAAATTAATTTTTCGACTTCTGGAAAAATTCTATTCGGGTTAATTGAAAAATTATATAAGTATTGCACGAAATGGATATTCCATTTCAAATATGCAGCAAATTTAAATGAAAAAGGAGAACAACCAAAATAAAAGAGCTCTTGCATTAAAAGCCAATTAATATTGATATCCTAAGTAAAATTGTCAATAGCAAAATTCGTTTATCTTGACTTTTGTGAGAACAGTTCACCGTTTCGCTTTCGTATTATTATGCAATGGGACTTTCGCCTTTCTTGTGCTTAACATTGATGCTTAGCATTTATTAACTCAACTTGTTAAGTGTAAAAACTATTTTGCAATGACATGACAGGGATTCAATTAAAGGGAAAAATAATTATTAATATCGAATGGAAAAGCGTGGCAAAATTGCTCTATAAACAATCTATTATAATAAAAAGTTATCCTATGACGAACTCCAGCAGTTTTTCAGATGTTCACTTAAATGACAAAACCGAAACCTTTTGTTTATTCTGAAATGAAATCAGAATGAAATATTTCGAAAATTACGATTTTGGGTTAACTTTCATTGAGTAGAAGAAAATATAACCTTTTATTTCTTGATCTAAATTTTAATTTCCACTACCAATAAATCAACAGTTAATTTAATTAAAGTTTAATGTTCAGAAAAAAATTACGAATTTAATTTAACCAAACTATCTTACTCCGAACTATTATCCAAACTATTATCCTCCAGTTGAAATTCAACTCGCCGGATTTGCAAGTTATACCATTTATCGAGAGAAAGATACTAAGCTATTTGCCATTGGCTCTTTTAATTTTCATGTACTTGATCAAATTTATCCTATTGTATCAATTACACTAGCTGTCAAATTTAATATATTTGTTTCTTCTTTGCGTTAAATATTCATTGAAGTCTATTATTCAACAGAAAAAAATAGATGCGACCTCGGAGAGTTTTCGTGTCCCTTGCCAGACAGGGCTAAATGTGTGATGATAGGAAATGACGATTATTATTGTGAGTGTCTTCCTGGCTACGTACCCAGAGAAGGTGAAGTAAAGAAAAATAAAGGCCCGTGTACAAGTAAGTATTAATATTTTTTTTAAAACACGTGTTATTCAGATTAAAATTCTGAACAATGCCACAAGGAAAATTATTTAAAATATATTATTTGATCAAACTGTTTTCAATTACAAGTGTTGTAAAAGGCAAAAGTTTCGCTCAAATATAGCATAGATTTAAACTATTTTCTAATAACTTTATACACATGTGTTTAATCTGAATAACATATGTGTTTTACACATGTATTATTAAAAATAAAATTCTGAATAACGCCACAAGGAAAAATCTTTAATATTTTATCAAATTTTTTATTAGATTGAAATATTTTCAATTACCAGTGTTGTGAAAAATGATATCCCTCAAATATTGCATAAATTTAAGCTATACTGTAACAACTTCATGTCAAAATACTGTAATTCTAAGTTAATGCCTTTCAAATGAGCTGAAATTTTTATAATCATTAGTAGATTGCTTCAAATTTTGATGGCAAAAAAACCTGTTTTTGAACTACCGCAAGAAAGCTTTTAAAAAAATAGCAAACGTGGAAAAACGTCTTGAATTTCTCAGTCTCGCTGACTTCTAAGTATTACGTATAATAAATAATTATCATGTAACCTCACATGAAAAAGGTTTTCGGGCGAAAAAAACTGTATTCATACGTCAAATCTGCACGATATTTTCAAATAATTTTAGGGCTACGTATGCGTATGGTTTTCCTGAACCCTGAATATGTTGTACGTTTTTATGATTTTTAATTATGTCAGCTTATCAGTCTTTTCATAAATTTTTCTCGTTTGTTTTGCTTACTATTTTAGTTTAAGTTATTCTCTTTGAAATGAGCTAAAATGTTTAAAATCATTAGTTGATTGCTTAAAATGCAATGTCAAGAAAAGAAGCCTTTTGTTGAACAACTACAAGAAATCTGTGATAAAAGAATTATTACCACTTGAGCAAGCGTGACCAAACACCTCCTATGTACATACGTAAATAATTTTTCCTTCTTGTAAATAATTTTTTGTACTCATTTTATTATCCCAGATTGCATTTTATTGCGTTTTTTTATGATTATTAATTATTTCCCTTTGCATCACTCAATTTTTTTTAAATTTAACTTTTCTTTTGCGAAATTTATCTTTTCCCCATTATTCCCTCATTTCTTAACAATTTCGATGAATGAGCAGGTAGCTCTTCGGGCTAGTTACTCAGTAATTATATCTTTAAGTCGGTAAATCGGAATAAACACCTCGATTTTCTCAGTTTGCTGACTTCGAAGAATTACATATAATAAACAATTATCACTTAACAAAGGTTTACTGGATAAATATAATTGCGAAAAATGTACAATGGATTAAACGAGGAACGAAATTGCACCACAACAACATCAATTTAAATTCGTTCAGTTAATTTAGTGAGAGTTATTTTTTAACTATTAAGTTTAAATAAAAAAAAATTTAGTTGTGGAAAACTCTGTTTTTGTACGACAAATATGCTCGATATTTACAAATAGTATTTGGAGTACGCATGCCGATGGTATTCCAGCAGATACCTAGATATGTAATATGCAATTTTTAATTAACTCAGCATATGAGTTTTTTGAATTTTTCTCAGTTGTTATATACTATGTGAGAATTTTGAAAAATATATTAAAATTACTTTTCTCCTTTCTTGGCCTCTTTCATAGAGATTGCTTATTGGCATTCTTTACATAATATTGCTTTGTTTAAAATCAGAAATAATTTTCAATTAAAAAATTATCCATATTTGCGATAAAACAAGGCTAGGGTATTTTTAACACTAGAAAGACTGAAATACCTATATTGCCCAAAAGCAGTCGAACTGACTGCATTGTGAAAGAATAACTAATGTATAAAGAAATTTGTTTAAAATTAATTTTTAATATTATTTTCAGTTACATAACAAGTTATTAGTATCAACAATAAAAATAATTATAAAAGTCACAAAATTCTAAGAAATTGTGTTATTATATACATCATTTCTTGTCTAATTGAAATTAACAAGCAGTCAAAATGACTTCCTTAGGCAATCTAGTGTTAAAGAAAGAGAAACTGGCCCTTTAGTGATGCAGTTACAGGCATAGGACAGCAAGAAGATACTTCAAAGGTATCAATGGGATTCGAATTTGCTACCTCCACGCCTTGCACAGCGTTTGGCGGGCGATGTTGCTAGACCAGGGACCATTTTTTTTTTAAAAGTGGTAGTTATTATTTTGCAAATGCAGTATTTTTTTTCACCACAAATTTAAACAATTATAAACGGTTAAGACTTAAGCGAGAAGGAATTTCAGCTAAGAAAGATCTTTATTCATTAAAAATTTAAAGACAAGAGGGACATATCTTATTTTTAATAGTATTTAAGAATCTTATGTAGAATAAGATTCTTGATTAGGAAGAATTAAATTTGATTATGTAGAAAAATTAGATTTCTTTGTTTATCAATTTTCAAAATGTCGCTTACAAATATGAGAATTTTTAAACATTTTCAAAAAGTATAGATGCAGAGTAATATAGGAAGAAAACAATTTATTGTTTTTCCAGTAAGAATTTATAATCTAAAAAAGAATTTTATATGAACGTAAAGAAGAACTATGCGAAAAATGATAAAAAAGATTTTTAAATTAAAAAATAAACATACCTTGTAAAGAAAAAAATTAAAAAACACTTCTGAAAATTACTATTCTGAATTAGACATATGAAAAAGCTTTTTTGATTTGTTATTTGAATAAAATATAAGACATGATAGATTACACGTAATTTTGCTGCATATTTCTTTCTATTCCACGGAGGACTTTAAACACTTGTTTTTCTTTCAAAAGGTGGGTGTGATAAAAGCTTCTGCAAAGAAGGTTCAACCTGTTTTCCTCTTGGCGAAGATTATTGGTGTATATGCCCTCCTTTCTTCGACGGAAAAAACTGCACTAAAGGAAATTAATTATAAGCAACTGTTCGTTTCCGTCTATTTTATTTCAGTAATGCTTATGGTTTTTTAAGGTCAAGTGTCAAAGTTCCAGTGCCCGGTATATCCTACACTGATGTTTTTTTAAGGTTCAGTGCCACTGTCCGGTATACATTTGCCCGATATACCCTGCACTGATATTTTTTTAAGGTCAAATATCATTACCCGGTATATATTTGCCCGATACTCCAAACACTGATGTTTCTTCTAATCTATCGTCAGTAAGTATTAAAATATCGAATAAATGTAGTTATATCCATAAATAAATTAATATCAAATCAGATGTAATAAATATTTCGGACATTCACCAAAACGACTATGTGATTGTCAACATTCACCGGTGAAAGTCAACAACCACCGATTTCGGTCATTCACAGTAACATGCTCATCATTTACATAATAACCTCACCAGGACGTTTATTTCATACATTGCCTAAATAGCATCCAGCATTATATATAATGCCTAGGCATTGTGTGAAATATAAATCATTTCATGCTTGCCGGCTAGTTTTAGGCATTATATATAATGCCGGATTTCATACTTTGCGGGTAACATATGTACCATTTACAATGCCGCAATAACTATAAATACTTAAATTATTAGCTTCGGGAAGTTTTTAGTTGTTCACTTCATTCAAAAGCAGTTAAAAGCCGTCTGATTCAAAGTTGGCGCGACCGTCGGGTTTGATGACGCGCACGTGTCTACAGCAGTTTCACTACCATATGGACAGCACCATAATAACTGAAAAAATTAAATAATATGATGCTACGACAGAATTTATAAAGAGTAGTTGTCAAACCGGGGTGTCTCAGCTCATAGAGCACTTCAATCCCAATGAGGTCCAAGTTAGAAACCCAGCGATGGACAAACGATACCAAGTTCGCACCAAGCTCACACCGACCACAGTGCTGAATCAAAATATCATCAGTGGTACACAGATCATGAGTTAGAGTCCTCTTGCCATCGTTCTAACCATGGAACGTTTTTGTGGCTTTTCTCTGCATGTTAAGGAAATGAAATAATATTTTTCACAACAGTGTGGGTTAAATTTATAACCCATTATCTTATACTGCCAATGTTAGCTTTCATGTCCGTTATTATATTCCCGGTTGTGATACGGGTTGAATAGTGTTTGCAGTGCTTCTTCTTTTCATTCAATAGATGGCGTGATACATTATATACCATTGGAAAGCTGAAAATGGATCTATTCAATGGTTATTAATCATTATGTGAAATTTTTTTAGCAAGTGAATGATTTAATAACAAAGTTCACGCATTCATTTGGATATATACGAGATTTAGTTATTGATTTAATTCTATTAACAGAAAGTGCATACAGGTGTGAAGATGGCGATTGTCCAGGTGCAAATACAAAGTGCGTCCCGGATGGGAATACGTATAAATGTGAATGTCTTGATGGTTTTGAACTAGTAGATGAAAGCAGAAAAAATACAAAGGAAGCGGCATGCAAAAGTAAGTTTAATACATCTTTTAAAAATTGAAACACTTATTCGAACACTAAATTACGAATTACGTAAAAGAAGGTTAGCTTTAATTTCATGAAATTTCGAAATCTAAATTTATTATGCATCTATAAAATTCGCTTTGAAAGGCACAGAAAAATTTTGTACTTGAGTAATACTGCTTACGCGGAATTTACTATTAACAGCAATTACTACCATGAATAACAGTGTAATTAATAAAGAAGATAAATTTAACACTAGGTTTACGGGACGCGTCATTTTGACGTTTAACACGTTTGAATTTTTATTTTATCTCCTGTAATGACTTTTATCCATTGATTGAGGTAAGTATATACTGAAGTCTATTTTCTTCAAAAGCATTGAAATATTGAAATTCTCCTTGTGGTATACCTATCTCTACGGATATGCGTCAATTTGACGCCATCGTAATTTAGACAAAATTTGGAGTAAACATATAAGCATGACATCAATAAAAAATAGGAATGTACTGACAATACTTCGATCCTTTATCCGATAAACAACTGTTGCCGATAAGCAATAGCAGAAATAGCTAACGCAGAATGTCAGTAAATAACCACTAAGTAAATTTAGCAAATATAAAGTGGCGAATTGTTTAATCCTGCAAATTATTTAGAAATAGTGGTGGTTAAAAATCTGCTGAATTGATTTTATTAAATACGTATTCGTATATACATGTGTTCGTAGAGATAGGTATATAAGAAACGTCCGTAAACCTAGTGATGTATTCTTTCATGAGTCAAATTGACGCGTGTTCGCAGAAATAGGTATATAAGAAACGCCCGTAAACATAGTGTTAAATACTTTTCTGATACTACAGAATTGATAAGTTATAGTTGTCGGAGCAGTGCGCTTGAAATGGTTGGAGATTCATTTACATCTCTGTTCCATCGACCAGTTTCAGTTATGGCAATTAAGTTCTATCAACAGCAATTGCACACAGGTGTAAGGATGGCGATTGTCCGAGTGCAAATGCAAAGTGAGTCCTGGAAGGGAATACGTATAATTGTAAATGCCTTGATGAGTTTGAACCGATAGATGAAAGCCAGAAAAATACAAACGAATCGGCATGCAGAGCTATGTTTTATACACCTTTTTAATTTACATGGACATTAAATTACAAAATACAGAAAAGAAAAATAGCTTAAATTAACTGAAATTTAAAATATATATTTACATTCAGCAAAGAAACTGACCTTATAACTTCTGAACGGCTGGTCAGATTTTCATTCTGTAAAGTATTATAGCATTATCTCAAAGATATATACTATATATTTAATCCATAGGTTGTAAAATAAAATCAAGCAATGTGACGTGCATATACATCGAACGAAGAACAAATGGTTTTTTTATGTATTTTACTACCGAGATATTTCGTTTATCATTATAACATATATATGGGTTTTTTTTTGCTGCCCAATATAAAGAAAGTAGTGATGAAGTGGTTATAATATAAGATATATGGTTTTGGACCATAAGTCTTCACCCCCTCCCCCCCAAAAAAACTTGCGATATAAAATATTTAGCAGTTCTATTGGTATTATAAAATAAAAATACCTAAATCATAATTGTATTTTATTGGAATTGCGTGTTTTTATAGAAGACTTGTATACACGTCACACTGATTTTGTACGATTATTAGTGCGATTCAACCAATACTGATTTAGTACGAAGTGTACGCGTCAAACGCTCTGCAATAATGATTTCCTACGAAGTATACGCGTCAAACGCATTTTACTGGTTAACTGTAACCGTGACGTAATATGCTTATTTTGATCAAAATATATATATATTTCTAAAGTAACAGCAACATCAAATTCACGTTTATCACCTTCAAAATAAGATTAGCAGAAGAAGTTTTAAAAAGTTGACTTTTATAGGTTAATCCACTATAACAGTTTATACTCTAATGTCATCTAAATGTTTTGTTACTCTGATGTCATCTGAAATTATCACATTTATCTCTATATGTCTTGATTTATTATTTGAACTATAACTTATTTTTATAATAATTATAATTAAATAGTTTTCACAAGAATGAATAATTTTTATTAATTGGTTTGTCAATGATGAACATTTTTTAATGCGAGGTATAAGCATTTTTATATCATCTGAAATTTCAGAATTTTTTATACATGGCGACGACTATTTTATTATTTTTTCATGGCGACAACTGATTTAATTCTGCTTAAATTTTTCAAAAGTACCCAATTTCTTCACTGAAAAAAAAGTGATACACAAGCATTAATTAACAGCAAGCAAAGTACAACGAAATAAAATTGAATGCGAAATGAAATTGAAAATTGTCAACGAGATGATTTTTGTATTATTGTCCTAAGAATTTTGCATGAATGGTTTACCATTTAATTGCCTCCATTTCTTTATTATACATAGTTTATTGCCAGTTTGAATATGCCTGGTGAAAGTATTTCTTTACGCAGTAGACCAATTTTTAAATGTTCGAAATTTTCATATTAATCCATCAACGCGATAAAGCAGTGAAAACCTATGGCGTGAATTCTGGGCGGCCGATTCTGATTACCTGAACAGAGAATTACATGATCAAGGAATGCTCAAAATGCAAAACTATTCAAATCAATCTGATTATGCCTGGTGGCCCAGAGGATAGAGCGTTCGCCTCCTAGCGAGGTGATCCGGGATCAATTCCCAGCGATGGCCGGTCGAAACAAATTTTGAACCAGGCTCGCAAGGAGCACAGTGCTCACGTAAAATGTCCTCAGTGGTTGGCAGATCATGGTTTCGATTCCTATTACGGTCAGGCTAACCATGGAGGGGTTTCATGGTTTTCCTCACCATTTAACGCAAAGGCTGGTTAGTTGCATCAAGAAGTACTCGACAAATTTGAATTTCTCCCAATACTTGATCCAGGAGTTCCCTTGACTTCTTGATGGGGTTCAAAATTACAAGGGCTGCGGAGTTGAACAGTGGTAGTCGTAAACTAAGAATGGGGTCGGCTGTTCGACCCCGGTTATAAAATAAAATAAAATCTAATGTAGACCAGAGGATATTATTTACTATTCTACTGAACACTTACGCTCTACACTCTGCACTTACGATACATGCATATGTTTGAAAGAATGAATTAATGCATATGGTTAATTTACTTATGATATTTAACAATGTAACGACTTCTATTAAAATAAATTAATTGTAAACTACTTTTTAACAAAAATATAGGTTTTATGATCTGATTAACATTTATTCGAAGTGTTATTAGGATCCAGTTAGTAAAACCAGAGCTAGGCTTATTGATTTAATAGCTGTTCCAGTGTATTTAATTTAAAAGCAATAAATTTAACAATTAGAATTTATGAATGATTCTGTTTTGTACAAAATGTTTTGTAATAATGTTTACGTTTTTTTTTTCATCTAAAATTTTGAAGGAAAAGGTAAATGCGACTGTGGAGTACGTTCAACTGGATGTAAGAGGGATGAGGACGGAAAAGCAATCTGTGATTGTTTTGAAGGTTATGCGCAGTACAGAGACATTTGTTTAGGTAACATCTTTACATTAGAAGTGAATCAATTTGAGTAATGCATGCAGCAAATTTTGGAAAAAATAATTTCGAAAATAAAAAATCTTTATAAATTAACTTTACTTTATAGATGAATGCATGTGCATCGTATGGAGTGAAAAAAAAAAGAAATTAATTATTAAATTAGTAGGGAATATTTTGCTATAAAATTCGGATCAAAACTGAAATACATATACCAACTCATTTAATAAAACTAAAATTCTTCATCTTTTATTTACTGTAATAGTTTGTCCTTCCCGGTAGATTTACGTTATTAGGTTAGGCAAAGCACGTTTTTTGTAGTACATGTCATCATATGAACTTCGTTCAATATCATTTTGCATATAGCATTGCTTGATGTCAACTTCTAATCGTCAAAATTAAACAAAATCAAACAATTTCCTCCTTCATTTACTATTAACCTTTTCAAATGACTGTAAAAATCTCTTTGCCCTGTATCTTTATTAAAACTACATAGCATTGACGCAGTATAATAAGGTATCAAATGTACTATTATTACACTATGCACTATATTAGTATATTTTGCACCATATCACATTACAAGTAGTATTTATTAAGTGTCATTGGCGCAAAAATATCCAAAATGAAATAGTAGTATTTCTCTATTAATTTTGCTTTTAATATAGGATATGAACAACTGTGACAGAAGTGTAGGTCTCGCAACCAACCATCATGCTGTTTACATGGTTGTTAGTTATATATGGAGATAATAAATCTCACTCTNAATATAGCAGGGAGATTGCTTACATTTCTTCCAAAACGGCAAATATAGCAGGGAGATTGCTTACATTTCTTCCAAAACGGCAAATATAGCAGGGAGATTGCTTACATTTCTTCCAAAACGGCAAATATAGCAGGGAGATTGCTTACATTTCTTCCAAAACGGCAAATATAGCAGGGAGATTGCTTACATTTCTTCCAAAACGGCAAATATAGCAGGGAGATTGCTTACATTTCTTCCAAAACGGCAAATATAGCAGGGAGATTGCTTACATTTCTTCCAAAACGGCAAATATAGCAGGGAGATTGCTTACATTTCTTCCAAAACGGCAAATATAGCAGGGAGATTGCTTACATTTCTTCCAAAACGGCAAATATAGCAGGGAGATTGCTTACATTTCTTCCAAAACGGCAAATATAGCAGGGAGATTGCTTACATTTCTTCCAAAACGGCAAATATAGCAGGGAGATTGCTTACATTTCTTCCAAAACGGCAAATATAGCAGGGAGATTGCTTACATTTCTTCCAAAACGGCAAATATAGCAGGGAGATTGCTTACATTTCTTCCAAAACGGCAAATATAGCAGGGAGATTGCTTACATTTCTTCCAAAACGGCAAATATAGCAGGGAGATTGCTTACATTTCTTCCAAAACGGCAAATATAGCAGGGAGATTGCTTACATTTCTTCCAAAACGGCAAATATAGCAGGGAGATTGCTCACATTTCTTCCAAAACGAAGCAGTAGTATTTATCCATTAATTTCGTTTTCAATATGGGATGTGAACAACTGTGACGGAAGTGTAAGTCTCGCAACAAACGTTCATGCTGTTTACATGGTTGTTAGCTATATATGGATAATAAATCTCACTCTTATAAGGCAGTTTCATTTAGGAAGTTTATATATATTCCCTCCGGACAGGAACTGGACTGTCGCATTGATGTACGTCGTGCGACCAAGGGTTCACACATAGAACACCTGTAATGTATGTAAGTAAAAATAGTTTCGGAATAATTTCATATGTTTCTTTTTTTCGTATTCGTCTTCTTTTTTTTTTACTATAACGCTTCGAAACCCCGTAAGGAAATATGAACAACCCTATATATAT
>NC_092212.1:27184029-27196643 GCF_043381705.1 Parasteatoda tepidariorum
AAAAACTACCTAAAGAAGCGTTCCTGTGCGATTCATAGTTTACAAGAAAAATACGAAAAACAAAGTATGACGTCACTGCCGGTGCAGGAAAAAAACACTTTATTGGACATATCAACTACAGTTTTTGCATATTTTTCAGACGATAATGTGTATAAAAATTGTTATAAACTTTTTTCTTGGAGACACAGAAGTTTTAAGAATTTTATTTTAATACAAACTCATAAAATACTGAAGTAAATCAGGGAAAACGATTAAAAAATGTGGATAAAAAGCATAGATGACAGATCTTTGTTAATAAAACGCAGCTCTTTCCTTCGTTCATTTTGGAGAATTTTTAAATTGAAAATATAGCTCTGCACTACTGCTGAAGCTGCTGAATTAATAAGAGTAAATAACCTTAAATGTATAACAGTTTTCTTTCAAAAATTTCTGCCCTTTTATATCAACCCTCTTTTTGCTTTTAACCCTTTATTTCTTCTTGAACCTTTGAATATTAAGTCATTAGAGATGGCAACAAATAACATAAAATAAAGAAACAGAAATAATATTTTGCTTATTGGATATTTTACAGTAAGATTAAAAAATAAAAGGATTCGGAAGTACAGCGACATTTAAGTAATGAACTGCCTTGGCTTGGAGTATATAAAAGAGAAAAAATGCATACTAATTGCTACGCAGAAGCTGCAAGTTTATAGAACTCTCATGAAAGTGAAAACATGGAAAATAATATGATAAATATCAATGAAAGGAGCAAAAGAAAAATTATTAAAATGAGATATTTTAAAAAAATATTTGAAAAAGAATTATTAAAAAATATTAGAATATTATTAAAAGTATATTATTAAACGCCGGAAAACAAAATAATGATAAGATATAATCTCGTCATCAGCTCACTCATTTATATCTGAAAAAAGGAGTGCTTTCTAATATTGTATTAATATAGCCAAAGCAAAATATAGTAATACAAAAATAATACAAAATATAGTGATACAAACATAATACAAAATATAGTAATACAAAATAGTAATATAATAGTAATACAAAATATAGTAATAGTAATAAAATTTCCATGAAGAAAGAAATCTCACGAATTTAAGAAGTCTCATGAATGCTTCTATCTCCGTATTCCTTTTCTTATGAAACATGTTTATTTAAAGCTATTTTACAACTATCAAAAAAATCCCAGTAAGATGCTGATGACTTCAAACCAATGAGGCCCCGTACAAACTTTCATTAATCAGGACGTTTTGGACAATAATGTTGCTGTTGTTGCTAATTCCCATCTGGTCTGACGGGGTCAGACCAGATCAATAAATCCGTTGACATTAAGAAAATCCGAAACCAGAATGGGAGAGGAATGAATGTCGTTCCAGTCCAGCCCTAAACAGTTCAAGATGTGATCAGGTGATGCCTGGTTTTGTTGGCATTTAGGGCAAAGAGGAAAGATCTTTTGATTAGCAGAAAATGTGAGACTTTTCAGGTGTCCACTGGCCAGTCGGGATAAGCAAGTGTTGGTTTGCCTGTCACCAGGAAGAGATAGAGAGAGTCCTGGTCTTTTTGCTTTATACCAGTAGTGAGTAGGTGGAAGCAGTCACATTTGTTAGTTCTGGGCCTTTTGCCTTGCGAAAAGTTCAAGGTATGTAAGCTCTGAGGTGGAAGGGACTGGATGGTCTAGTCCCTTCTTTGCAAGAGTGTCAGCCAACTCGTTGCCGTGGATATCGACGTGGGACGGGATCCATTGAAAGTGGACCTCATGCTGTTGGGAAATGAGCTTTACTTTTTGTAAGATCGAAAAACTGGTTTTATCTCCAATGAGGGCCCAATTTTTGAGGTGTTGAATTGAACTACGGCTGTCAGATAGTATCCAAGTATTTCCAAGGTGCCCTTCACTCAAGATTTTCTTTAGTCCCCTGTCAATTGCAATTAGTTCGCTTCGAAAGACGGATCAAAAATCGAGGTTTCGTTGATGAAGAGTGTAGTTCTCCCAAGGTGTTTCAATAAATACTCCACTGCCAGTCTGTCTAGGACAATAATGTAACCATAGCTTCTTCAATTACTGCAGAATCATCTAAAATTTAAAAATATCTTTTTGAAGTCAAAGTATAACATAGAAAAAAAAAGTTCAATTTCACTTCTACGGGAACCATCTGCCCATTGCTACGATCTACTGTCTAGATCAGTCATGTCAAAGATTCGGCCTGCGGGCCGTATCCGGCCCCCGGTTCGTATCAATACGGCCCGCGATCGCGATATGTCACAGAAAGAAGAATCTTGTTTTTAGAGCTTTTAGACTTCACTCGATTCCTTTCCGGAAGTTTTAAAATGTGCGCACTACATTTATAAGTAATTTCAAGGGCAGCGCGTGCCTAGACAAGCGAGAGAGATAGACAATAACGACATTTCTTAGCAACAAGCGGAATCTTCGACTGGAATATACTTAGCAGCACAACGATGGCGCTCCTGCCATGGCTGGCTATCATTCGGGCGTTGTAACTAAATTAAAACAGAAAACATCAGGGAATTTTTTGGGATTTCCCTGTATAATTCATCAGGAATCATTGGCATCCAAGCATTTAATAATGGACCGTGTCATGCAACCTATAATTAAAATAGTAAAGTTTATAAAGAGCAGAGGACTAAATCACCAACAATTCAGGCAGTTTTTACAAGATTTGGACGAAAATTTTTTTGATGACCCTTATTTCCCTGAAGTTCGTTGGCTCAGTCGAGGAGTTGTTTTAGAAAGATTTTTTGCATTACGTGACCCTATTCAAGCCTTCATGTAAGAAAAAGGCAACCCAATTGATTATGACAATGACTGGTGGATTGATTGTGTCTTTTCGTAGATATGAATTAACACTTGACTGGTCTGAATGTAAATTTACAGGGTAGAAATCTGATTGTCACTCAAATGTATTTATGTATTCAAGCCTTTGAAACAAAGTTGAGGCTGTGAGAAAATCAGGAAAAAAATCAAACTTTGGATCATTTCCCTCATTTAAAATCATTTGGCACAGTGAACCAAAAAACTTGGATCAGTATTCTCAACTTCAAACATGCGCACCATTGGTGGCCCTAAGCCCTTCCAGTCTGTAATCAATGTCAAGCCAGGTGATGTAAAGATAATTTTGGAACACCCTGCATTATATACCATATAATTAGATAAATAAAATGTTATAATATTTTTCAGTAAATTTTTTTTATTTGAATCTGGCCCGCCTACACATTTTAAATTTAATATTTGACCCCCTACAAAATTGAGTTTGACACCTCTGGTCTAGATCTTAAACACGATGCTTTTTTTCTCCAGATTGTTGGTATTGATAGGAAAAATGGTTTTCACCTTTTAGTTTTCTTATGAAGTAGGTAGCAGGACTGAAGCCCCTCTGGCATACAATGATGCATATAACGTATTCGCTTTTGCTTTACAATAAAGAACTCGTAGTGTGAATGCTTAAAATTGTATGCTAAAAATTAAATTAATTAATGTATGCTAAAAATTAAATGAATTAATGTATGCTTAAAATTAAAATTTCTGGAAATTGCAAAGAAAACAAAAAATTTTATCATTTGGCGCAGTTTAGGAACACTTCCTTTGCAAAAAGATTTTGGGCTTTTTGACTCTAAAACCATGGCCAGCTGTTCCAACTTTCTATACAAAAATAAAATTGCCTTGCATACAGGAGAAAAAATCCCCTTGTTACGAAAAAGAGCCCCTGACGAGAAGAGAGCCTTGATTCAAGCAAAAGGAAGTGTCACATACTCGATTTCCCTATTGGATCAGTATTCTTCTATAAGTCTCATATTGCATAAATAGAATTTAACACACGCATCAAAATGCAACGGAAATTATGGTAGAAAAGTCTATCCATCAGGTTTTTTTTAAACTAAAACTTTTTATTCCGGGAGAATAAACAATGGACACATAGATAAGAGAGATGTAATATTTCTTTCCTCAAATTTTAGCAGTTTTCTAGTTATAATTTTTTGGAAATTATCAATCTAATTTGTAGAACGTCCTGTATTTAATTAACTAAAGAAGATATGGCACATTGTCACGTTATAGAGTGACACGTGGCATTATGCTGAGAAGGAGATGGCACGTACTGCTGATCATTAAGAAAAGCAAACGTTAAACTTGGTAAATCCTATTTGAATTTTCCTTATTAGTAAAGGATTTAAGACGTATCTTAAAGTTTTAACATGGACATCCTGGAAATCTGTTCATAAAAGATTTAGACATTAAGAGATTTATTCATAAAGAGACATCCAGATAGTAGAAAATATAATAAAAAATTATGTTATTACAGCTGCTGACTACGTTTGTAAAGGCCATGAATGCAAATCTCCATCATCGAAATGTGTAACAAAAGATACTGATTTCTTCTGTGAATGTAAACCTGGGTACAAACTAAAGGTGGGAAAGTCTCGAGAAACAAACAAAGATGAATGTAAACGTAAGTTATTAGTTAAAATACTTAAGTAACAATTGAACAATTTATTCCATTCGGTATGCACGTTATGGACTATAGTATTAATTTCAACCCCTGTTCTATAGTGTCAGAAAAAGGAACAGTGATAAAGAGAGGGTGAGAAAGAGAACTTCTAAATAACTTTTGATTCAGTGATTGAATTTTCACGTATTGTTACGAAATCTTAATGGATCGAGAGCATATAGTCAAAAACAACAATAATTTTTTTTCAGGTACAAAGTTTTAAGTTACAAAATTCGGCGCAAAATCGTATTCTCTTGGAATAATATATTTTTTGTTGACACATTTGGATTTCAGACCATTGAGTAGTCGCAATCTAGAAGATATGGTCCCCATATTGTAGGTAGGAGAGTGATAGAGAGTTTGAACTCCATAATATTAATTCCCCTTTTTACGTTTTTCTCCAACTAAAAATTCGTATTTTTAATTTTCAAGAACTATTTGACCCATTCTTTTTAAATTTTTTAAACTGCCTAATCAAAATTAGGTAGTTTAGTTTTATTGGGTAAATATTTGAACTGTAGTTAAACAAACATTTGACTACTAGTAAATTAAAAATTTTAATAAATATTATTGATTATTAATAAATTAAATAATGTCATTGATAAACAAGTCTAGCATTTGCGTGCAAATATATTTTTATTTTATTTATTAGTTCCAAATGTATCGTGAAATACGCAAAACGTGAAATTAACAAACATTATGAAGATCGAAACTTCCATCCGATTGATATCTAGTGGAATTATATTTTCCAGATTGCTGCTACTCTTCATATTTTGAGGGTCAATAATCCAAATCCCTTGAAAAATTATGTTTATTCTGAGAAAACCAACTTTGGGTTTAATATTGTAACTTAAAATATCGTAGAAAAAAAGTTTGTTTATTCTGATAAATCACGTCTTTGTGCTTGATATTATAACTTAAAAAATAGTTATCACAAACTAATTTGCATATTCAATGTTGTTTAGGTTAGAAACCTTTAAGATTTAGTCCTAGTGTATGGAAGTTTAATCATTAGTTACATAAGTAATGAGTTACCTTATTTCGTATTCAATTTCCATTATGTCATCTTATTTCCTATAATTCTCCTATTTCAAGCCTAACAAGGGAAGAATGCATCTGCAAAAGTCTTATTAAAACAAAATTAAGCTTAAATTAGATAGAAATATTAAGAAAGCGTAAATAAGCAAGATAATGTTTACAAATCTTAAATAATGGACAAAAGTTTTTTTTTTTTTAAATTGATTTTTTAAATAAAAAAATATACGTATTTTTATTTTTAATTTTTTAACTAAAATAAATGGATTATTAAAAAAAAATTAATTAAAATTTTGTAATTTTAAATTTAGATTAATAATTTTGTATATATTAACACGTTCACGCCTGGAAAAGTGAAAATACTGGTAGAAGAACTATTTCAATATTAGATAATATTAGGGAGGAGTTTATCTATTCTCAACAATAACAATTCACTGTAAGGAATTTTAACACGGCGAAGAAGCAATTCAATATAAAAATTGCATTCGTTAAAAACAATTGGTAGTTATGGATTTTTATTATTCCCGGAAAAAAACTTAAAAATGAAATTTATTGTTATCATTTTTACTCTGGTGCGCTGCCAAGATGAGAAAATCTAGCGTGACCCACCGTTGGGTCACTCCGGCGTGAACGTGTTAATATACAAAATCATTATTAAAAATATATTGAAATACAAGAAAATATATATAATGCAAAATTTAATTTAAAAATTTGCAATTTTAAAAATAATCTATTGATTTTAATTAAAAAACAGGAAATAAATAAATATTTATTAATTATTAAATAATTTATTTCTTAATTTTATTTAAATTGAAAAGGAATAATTTATAAATTGAATGAAACATCTTAAATAGTTGTCAATCTTTTCAGAAAAAAGGTTGGAAAATGAAGTTTGAACGTCCCAGTTGAGATTTCAAACCTCGGCTTCTCTGACAAAAAGTGGACAGCCTAACCGTTACACCACCAATGGGCATTAACTGAAAATTTCTGTTAACTTAACAGTAAATGAACTGAAACTTTAATGGGACATACTATACCCAAGGGGAATATGTGTTAACTAATTTTTGCCCATATTCATTCATTTAAGTTTAATTTTGTTCCAATTAATTTTGTATTAGTAAGGCTGTCCGCCTTCTACCAGAGAGGTCCGGGGCTCAAATCCTAGTTAGGACGTTAAGTATGTCTTTTCATTTAAGCTTTAGTAATGAATCCAGGCTAAACTTACGCATTGATATACCAGTGTCGACGCCCTTTTTTTGTGGCTATGACATTAGATTTCAGAGTAATTTTTAAAATCCTCATATTTTATTACTATTGCTATTATTACTCTCCATTCACGCACAAGAGTAATCACCTATTGATTTTTGACAATGCTCGCTGAATTTTTTTACCGATTTCACCGTAAATTCATATAGGTTTTCAGAAAATACTGTTATAAGATTCTTTATACTTTATTTATCTTTTAACTTTCACAATACACTGATACATTATTGCATTGGTAAATTTCGAATCGCTCATTGAATAACAACTTTTTGACGCATGCATATGATTTGCGCTGATTTCCTCGTTAACTCATATAAATTTTCTGGTAATTATGTTCATAAATCTCTAAATAATTTTTAAAATCCCGATATTTTTAAGTTAGAACTAATTCGTGAGTACCTATTATAGAATCAACCACGTCATTTCGATTTTGCGCTGATTTTATAAAAAAAATCTAAGTGGTGATTTCGATCGTAGTTCCACAATCATTACTATGGATTTCTACAGATTTTTTTTAAAAAATTCTCTTTTCTTAGCACTATACACGGAATCAAAAATTTCAGATATTCGCAAGAGGGCGAAGGCTAGATAAAATCGAATTTTTTTCCCCATGATTCTTTCCTATGATCTTTACCTATACTTATTGGTTTAGAGCATCATGCTTAAAAAAGAAAAAAAAGAAATTTAATGGTCGTAGCACAAGTTAAAATGAATTTATAAGACACCAAAGATATATCGAATTTGCAACTTAAACTGAACTATTTTCTAATTGAAAAGTAAACCTGTATTCTATCAAAGAAATACCGCCAGTTATCCGAAATCATGAGACCATCAATTCCTCACTTCTCTCAGCATAGCTTGCCTTTTACTACTACAAATAATTATAGCCTTTAAGTTTAGGTGAATTATGTTTCAGAAAATAGTAAACATAATTTATACTTAATTTACAGTGCTTAAATGCATATTTCTCCCATTTTCAAAATTTTTCTTTTGAACCTTCAGAGATAAACAATTCCCGTTTATCAGTAGGTAGAACAGGATTAAGAATCTTTCAGTCTCTAAGCACTTAAAAGATTTCAATGCAAACACGTTTACGCTGGGATGACCCACCGGAGGGTGACGCTAGATTGTCTCATCGGGTGCCGCACCGGAGCAAAAACTGGTAACAAATAAATTTCATTTTTTAGTTTTTTTCCGGGAATAATAAAAATCCATAACTACCAATTGTTTTTAACGGATGCAACTTTTATATTGAATTGCATCGTCGCCGTGATAAATTTCCTTACTGTGAATTGTTATTGTTGAGAATCGATTAACTCCTCCCGAATATTATCTAACATTGAAATAGTTCTTCTACCAGTATTTTCTCTTTTCCGTCCCGCTTTCAGGCGCAACACCCGGTGAAAACGTGTTAATATAAAATGTCTTTTTATATATTTAACTAAAATGAACAACCTGAAAAACTTATCATAAAAAATCAGATGTTTACGTAAGGAAGCTCAATCTTAATCTGTTCAAGGGTCAAATCTTTATTGTGTTAATTAATTAATACAGTATATATTTTAATTATATAATAAATTGAGAAATCAGACAGAAACATACTTTTTTGAATAAACATTCCTAATTTCAGAGGATTTGGAATTCTGACCTAAAAATTCAGATTCGTAATTTGGAAAATATGGTCTTAACAATTTAGGTGGGAAGGTAATCGAAAGTTTGTATCCCTTAACCCCTTGGGGACGGGTGATTCTTAAAAGCATTCGTACAAAATCAGAATCAAGTTGTAATTAAATAAAAAACGGTAATTTAAATGTAGTCGTTGCTAATTTGACTGCTTTACTTTGCCTTTACTTTAATTATTGTTAGTTTAATCATATGTGTAATCAATGATAACTCAAAGTATAACTAAATAGTTTTATTTTGAACAAAGTAATGGTGGATTAAATAAATCAAACAATTATAACTCCGCCCACAAATAAACTGCTAAAGAAATACTTTGATTACCAGTTTTATCTTTTTACCCTGATTGATACGGTTTTATGCTGTCACGTATTTGTGACAGTCGGCGCGAAAGGGTTAATGTTGATTTCAATTTTTGCACATTTCGCTAGATATGAAGAAATATTTAAACGAATCAAAAGATTTTTGTACACAATTATAAAATTCGTTAATCTTCATTAATTCCGGTTAAAAATAATTTTTATAATTATTTATTATTTTATCTACTAGTAACCGAACATTTTCTGAGTTGCAATATACACAAATTTTTACACATTTTAAACTATATATATATATATATATATACAGTTTTTATTCAGTTACCTACACNGCCTCATTACAACTCCCCGAATGGCAACGCTAGAAACTCGACCCATGATTGCCGCTAAAAATGTCACATGCCAAATCTAGCTTAGCTGGCTCAACATATAGCGCTTTTAAAAACGGAAACTGAAATAACCAGAAAGAGCATTCTTACCAAATGTGATCTCTTCCGAAATTCACCCTATCAGCTGCTGCAATTTCATACTATTAAGCTAGACAGAAGTGAGTTGTCTTTGTCGATAGATCTCTGTTTTAGTATTTTGTCGAAAGCGCTTTTTTTTTCACGAATTTATATATTACGAATTTACTTGACGATTTTCGATTTATATCACGAATTTATTTGTTATATTATTGTTATTGGTTATTCATTGAAAAACGAGTCTCAGTCGTGCTGTTACGCTTTAAGATTTTATACTATAGCAAATTTCTAATAGGTTTAACGGATTAAATGTCATTTATTTGAATTCAAATTTATTTTAATGACTTAGTATTCACTAAAAAGATGTAATTTTTTTTTTNTTTTTTTTTTTAAAAAAAAGTTGTTATATGATTTGAATGATTGTTTTGAATTCTTAGAATTTTGTGCATTTGCAATGGACATAAGTTAGTAGCGAGCTTGGTTTGCGAAGCAAACCATATAAGATTGCGTACCAATTTTCGGGGGTTGGCGAGCGTTAGCGAACAGGGGGCACAGCCCACTAGTTCAAAATATAAATTTAAATTACATATATAATTTTAAATTACAAGCTACAAAATTGGAATGAAATAAATCAAGAAGATTTTAAGTTTCAGAATTTTAAAAAGCCATTCTTTTATTTTTAAAATTTGATTTCTTTTCCATTTTCTATAATTAAAAGGTTATATATTTAAAACTTCATTTCTAGAGAACTATTCCACCAGTTTCATTCAAATTTTCACTTTTGTCATTAAAAATTGCGTATTAAAAATGTAATACTTTACACCAATTCTCTTCCTCAGATAAAATAATAATTATTATTTTACTACGAATTATATACGGAGAAATGTATTTTATAATGGTGTACAAAAACTTGATTCGCACAAGTTCTCGGGATATCGTAAAATACACAAAAGCTGAAAATATCATGAAGGGATCCGGATTTTTAACCAGTTTCCAACATTATTATTGGTACCATATTTTCCAGGTTGCAGTTGACTCCGTGCCCCAACATATTCCGAGGGTCAGGATTCTGAATCTGTCGATAAATAAACATGCTTATTCTGAGAAGTTACTTCTGTGTGTCCTATTTCAAAACTTAAAATATCGTCAACATGAATTAACATACTTAAGTTTAAACTGTCAAACTAATAAGATGGAGTACGTGAAAATTCGACCATTACATTAGATCAAAATTTATTCTCGGTGTTCACTTCTTATTTCGCTCCCAGTATGTCACAATTGGCCACTTTCATATGAGCTAAAGTAGAACATATCATTCGTATCACTCATCGACTTATCATTTCTTATTCAACACTTTTATTCATTTCGTCCATAATAAAATTACTCATATTAACATTATGAAACATGTGCACTATTCTACATTAGTTTTGAAGCTAATAAAATTTCTCCATTGAGAAGCATACGTAATTGGCATCTGAAATAATATATTTGAAAACAATTAATTGAATAAGCTTACGCTATGATATATAAGAATCCCATAATGTTGTAACAACATTCTCCATAATCTGTATATAAGAAGGGGAACAGTAATTAAAATAACTAAATAAAAATAAATTGTAAATTTTTAGGTTAGTCGTAAAGCCTTCAAAGACTTTTTTGGGGATTCTTGCTTTTTTCTAGCATCGTTGCATAGTTAAAAATTGACAATGATGAATACTTTTAAAATCAAACTATGTAACATAAGGTAAACAAAACACACGAGTAAAAATCCAAGCGCACGTTAACACCTGTTTTTAAGAGTTAATAAATTTTCAATTTTCTAGTATACTCGTAAAATTAGTAGCTGGTGTGACTCCTAATAATATGATTGGTTTAAAATATATGCCGATCAAGGATCCCTTATTAAGTCTCCCACTTTTCCATAACAAAAATCGTTATCACGATGGACAATTGGTTGTTGTGGTTTTGTTTTTAATTCTCCACAATATAGTTTCAACTATATCAAATGCTCTAGCAAAGTCGCTTACCAGAATTGATCGCAAGTCCTCCTGAGTGTCCTCCAAGGAAAATTGCAGGCAATCAAGAATGTGTTTGGGGTAAGTAGGTCTCAAAATGCACTTGCTACGTGTTGGGAAGACTTTGCTCCCGAATTCGAAAATTAAGCTTTTTAAATGGCCACTGATGAATTGGGAAACTGCTGTTTTATCCGATCTATCTTCTTTGAGCACCATCAGGGATTTTTCTCCCAAACCAGTGGCGCACAGGAGGGGTTCATCAGAGTTGCCTGTTGCTATTTTTCTTTAGAGAGAAAATCTCTAAATAAGTTATACGGTAGTCAGATGTTGCAACCTCAATGATGTCTTTTTTAGCCAGGCTATATGCGAATTTATTATCAGGGACATTGACATTTGACGAGATCTATTGTAAAAAGATTTTTGGTGAGGGATCATTTCGAGTTTTGATGAGATATTTCAATTTGCCGATAAATTTAAAAGTTTAGTTCTTATCTTCAACGGGATATAGAGAAATAAAATTTTTTGCTAAAAAAAAGCAAAAGTACAGGAGTTGGCATTTAGTGGTCCTCAATATTTTTCAGAGAGGAAAAGGATTCTTTAACACCTCGCCAGAATATGATTAGAGTAGTAAATAATTTTTTTACATTTGTTTTTTCAAAGCTTCTACCCTGCTTTTGATATCTACCAACGTTTAATATATGCTATCGACTATGTAGATTACCTGTTTGGAAAAAAAGCACTAGTCATTTTGTGATGGGATACTTTCTTTCTTTTTCTTTTCCGTGAGATTGAAATAAATTTAATACAAGAACAATTTAATTTAAGTCATTATCTTGTGTAAAAACTTGTAATCGAATTAAAATGTGCAAAAAAATTATTTCCTTGAGATTTTTGATCTTTATGTGCCCTACGTACCACTTTTTATACTTAATCTGTCCCTGACCACACGCCGTATTCACGCCGTATGTCACAACTGATTCTTAGAAAAGAGATAATGATTTTCAAAGACTTTTGCATGAAAATCATCGAGTGTTTAAACGAGCTGTCCTCTCCCTTGTTGGATTCTTATTCTTATAGGTGTTTGAAAAAAGAGGTTAGTAATTAAATTAGGCATAACACATTGAACTTATCAATTAAAAAATAATTTCAAAAATTTCGAAAAAAAATCTTTTTTCAAGGAAAATTTTTAAAAATTCAGAAAAAAGTAACAATTTTCTCCGTTATTCTCGTTACAGATTCTTGTATTTTTTCCCAAAAGGAAGTAACAAAAAAATAAAGTAAAACTACTAAATTCAAATTGTAGCGAAGCATATATATATATATATATATATATATATATATATA
>NC_092212.1:27197660-27247950 GCF_043381705.1 Parasteatoda tepidariorum
TTTTCCGCTGCCATCACTCCCGAACACGTTGAACTTACTCTCGTCTGTAAAAACAACTGTTTTCCAAAAATTAAAATCTTGGTTAATATGTGCAGAAGCAAAATCAAGTCTCTTTTGTTTGTTAGTTGATGAAATGAACGGCTTTCGTCTAGAAACTCTACCATTGTAGCCGGCTGATCGAAAAATTCTACGAACAGTCTCTGGATGCACTTTCTTTCCACTAGCTGTTGCAATTTGATTCGCTAATTTTGGAGCACTAATTTTCGGATTTTTCTTCACTTTCCTTACTATGGCTCTTGCATCACGATCATTAAGCTTCCTTGGACGACCACATCGATATTTGTTAAGCACATTTCCACGCATAACATAATTTCTGTAGATTGTTTGAACAGTTGACCGACTTTTTTTTACAATTTTTGCAATTTCTGCATAAGATTTATTTTCATATTTCATTCTCACTATCATATTTCGAAGTTCAAAAGATGTTTCCTTTCCCTGACTCATTTTGTTGAAGTTACAATGTCAAAAAATCTCGGGAAATGAAGATTAGAATAGATAACGAAACATGTAACCTCAAACTAAGACAATCTTCCAAAATCACTTCGCATACAATTTTTTTTCCCGTCTGCCAATCAGGTGTATGCAGACTTTTGCGACTTGATAATTACTATACAAATCACAAAATTACCTAGAAATTATTATTTCTGAATATTTTTATTATGGAAAACAAATTTTTTAGAGAAAACTGAAGGAGTGATATGATTTTTAAAATTGAAATTTAATTGCTTTTTGAGAAACCTTTATTTTGATCAGTGTATGTAGATTTTTGTGACTGACTGTATATATATATATAATTGTAAATGAGTGTAAGATAAAAGAACAAAGGCAGGAAACAAACTTTCCGATGAAAAGTTTAAAAAAATAAGAAGGGCGTTAAAGTTATATATAGATATAATTAAATATATCTATAATAAACTTAAATAAATGAAAAAAATTATCTAGACTTGAAAAAGTAAAATTTAATTTTAAAGACGAACCAAGGAATAATAGCTTAAATAAATCATATATAATTTGGTGAATGAAAAACAGAAAAGGTGCCGGATAAAAGAGTGTCATCCGCTTAATTGGATGTTATTATTTCATTTGAACCACTAGCTGCAAAATTTAATGGTTTTGTTTCTTCTTTACGTTATATATTCATTGAAGTGCCTATTATTCAACAGAAATAACTAAATGCGACCTCGGAATGTTTTCGTGTCCCTTACCAGAGAGGGCTAAATGTGTGATGATAGGAGATGACGATTATTATTGCGAATGTAAGGGTGGCTACGTACCCAAAGAAGGTGAAGTGAAGAGAAATAAACAGGAATGCACAAGTAAGTTTTAATAAAAAAAAAATTTTTTTTAAACTTGTGTTATTCAGATAAAAATTCTGAATGATGCCACAAGGAAAAATATTTCAAATTTTTCAAAATGTTTTATTGCATCAAACTGTTATCAATTGCAAGTGTTGTAAAGGGTAAAAGTTGATATCACTCAAGTAAAGCATACATTTAAACTATATTCTTACAACTTTATGCAGAAGTGTTTAATCTGAATGCATATGTGTTTTACGCATGTGTTATTAAGATTGAAATTCTGAATAACTTCACAGGGAAAAATCTTTAATATTTTATCAAATGTTTAGTTAGATCGAAATATTGTCAATTACCAGAGTTGTAAAAAATTATATCACTCACAAAAAATTAAGCTATACTGTAACAACTTCAAGTCAAAATACTGTAATTCGAAGTTAATGCTTTCCAAATGAGCTGAAACTTTTATAATAATTAGTAGAATGCTTCAAATTTTGGTGGCAAAAAAACATGTTTATTGAACTACCACAAGGAAGCTGTAATAAAACAGCAACCAATTGAGCAGGAGTGGAAAAACACCTTAAATTTCGATTTTCTCAGTTTCGCTGATTTCTAAGAATTTTTTAATTGTCTAAAATAAACTGTATTTATATGTCAAATCTGCACAACATTGTAAATGATATTCGGGGAACGCTTGAGTACGTTTTTCCAGAAACCTGAATGTCTAGTATGTTTTTGACATTCTTAATTAACTAAGTTTATCAGTTTTTTAAAAAACATTTTTTCGTTTGTTTTGCATAATATTCTATGTGATAAGTATTATGTATTTCACTTACCTTTTTTACTCAATCCCAATTTTTAACTTTATCCAATAATTTGGCAAAACGCCATACTCACATGAACTCCATTTTGAGTTCAGTTACTTTTAACTGTTATCATGTATGCTTTTCTCTTTCATTTTCAAGATGAATGGAAAATGGGCAGCAAGGACTCAGATGCCCAGCTCTAATGCAAATGATCATGTGATAAGTATTAAAAGGACGTTGAAATGAATTTACTCTTGATTTCAACCTCTTTCGTAGAGATTGCTTCTCAGCATTCTTAAACTTATTCTAGAAGAATATTACCTTGTCAAAATTCAGAAATAAATTTGTAACAAGGCTGGTGAGTAAATAATTCGAGTTGTGAAAAATTATTAGAGTAATTTTCAATCATCAAACATCTATATCAATGATTGCCCCTAAAAATTTCACATGCCAAATCTAGCTCAGGTGGCTCAACATATAGCGCTTTTAAAAACGGAAACGGAAATAACCAGAGAGAGCCTTCTCACCAAATGTGATCTCTTCCGAAATTCACCCTATCAGCTGCGGCAATCTCATACTATTAAGCAAGGCAGAAGTGAGTAGTCTTTGTCGATAGATCTCTGTTTTAGTATTTTGTCGAACGAATTTATCACGAATTTATATATTACGAATTTATTTGACCATTTTTGATTTATGTCGCGAATTTATTTGCTTTATTATTGTTATTAGTTATTCATTGAAAAATGAGTCTCAGTCGTGCTGTTACGCTTTAAGATTTTATACTATAGCACATTTCTAATAGGTTTAACGAATTATGTCATTTATTGGAATTCAAATTTATTTTAATGACTTAGTATTTACTTAAAATATGTAATTTTGTTTTTTAAAGTTGTTATATGGATTTGAATGATTGTTTTGAATTCGTAGAATTTTGTGCATTTGTAATGTACCTAAGGTAGTAGCGAGTGAAGCGAGCTTGCTAACCATATAAGATTGCGTAGCAATTTTCGGGGGTTGGCGAGCGTTAGCGAGCAGGGGGCGCAGCCCTCTAGAAGGTTTATAATTTATGTTATGAAACTTAAATTTATTTTTCAAATTGGTACGGATTGCTTTTCAAAAGAAGTAATTGTTTCATCGCAAATTTTTAAAATCAGCTACAATCTTTAAAAACTTGAATAAGTAGGGGTTTAAACAAAAAAAATCACGGTGGTTATTCATTAAAAAATTAAAAAAAAAAGTAAATAAAACAAAACAAAAGTAAAAAAATCTTATTTAGCTTTTAATAATAAATTTCACTAGTTCAATTTTATGTAGAATGCGATTGTATTTTCTTACAAACAACAGATGAGGTGAGCGAACACGAATAAAAACTGAAATTACAAACAAAAGAGACTTCTCGGTACGAAATATTAGGATGGGAATCACTAGAAAATTTTTTCTAGTGGTAGCAAATATTAGAATTTAATATCAGATTCTTAGTGTCGAAAATTTATTTAATGTTTTTTTCCACACCACAATATGGGAATAATTTTAAACTTCAAATAAAATGCCACATTTTTTTGTTTTTAGCAAAATTAACTGAACTTTAAAATTATTATTTTATTATAATTTATTTATTAAAGCTTTAGTTCTTATTTGTCGACTATTCCATATTTCTTTTTATTTTCGTATGGCATTTAAATACTTGCTGACTCGGAGCTAACAACAATTTTTGAATTAGTATGAAAATAACACAAAAATGTATTAATTTGCTGTATTTTGCCAGCACAAACCTCTTTGCATGTTTATCAGCTTAGAAATATTTGTTTAAACTGTTTATGTACAGTGGTTATCAAAAGCAAAGTAAATCAAATTGGTTTAATCAAAAATAAAAGGGGAGCTTTTAATTTTTTTATCTCTATATTTGTTCGAGAATTAACTCTCGCCAAAAGTGAATGAAGTTGGTAAGATATATTTAATGCTAATAAGTACAGTGGCTATTTAATACCACGTTATCCATTGAGACGTCGTTACGTTTTTAATTTGATAGTGCGATATTATTACTTAGAAGTGCGAGAGAAAAATGAAAATCGAAACTTGTTTAAAACAAATTCGAGACCTGATTAAAAACTAGTTACACTAATATGAGATAAAAATACTATAATGATATTGTTTATTTATTTCTCGACCCGCCCTATTCAGGGCACACGAGAGTAGAACAAACATTCTACTGACAAAACATACATAAAACACAAAAAATTACATTAGCAACAAGTATAAATGACATATAAAGAATAAATTAAATTTTGAAAATATTTACTCTATAAAATACAAGGCATAGAGAAATGCCTTAAACAAAAAGTATTGAAATTAATTTTAACTTAATAATAATGAAATTACATGGCAGATAAGTAACTGCAAAACATAAGAAGATTATTTTGACAGCTGTCGAAAGTGTAAGGCTTTCAAGGTGACTGGATAGCGAGAATTTTGAAAGGAAATATGAAATAAGAAAAATAAAAATAAGAGCCTATAATGATATTTTAAATTTAAATAAATCTACGTTTCTGCATTTTCTGCTCTTAAAATATTACAACAGATTGGAACACAGCCCCACATTATTCTTAGCATATGCGTCATACCCCGTAATACAACTAATAAAAACATTTAAAAAAGTTTATTTTCCAGAACAACATAAAATTTAATTGAATGCTCTTATAAATTCATGTTAAAAAATAAAATAGAATGCTAATAATAACTTCAATTAACGCAATTTTTTATCACTTAGAAAAACATAAGATAATTCTTAGGGTGTTAACTGTTGTTGTGATGTCATTTATTAATTATAATATCACAATTAGAAATAAATATAATGCAAATAACATTAAGTTCTTAGGGATTATCACTGTTCTAAGGTACAACACTTTCCCCCATTTTTTCCCTCTTCTATCACCAATTTCCCTCTATTTTTAAAAATGACATAAGATGAAGATTAAGGAAAGACGAATATAAGATAAAGGTTTTGGCAAGATGAAAAATAAAATAGCCAAAGATAAGTGGCAAAGAAAAAGGTACGATAAAAGTATTAAATAAATTTTTAGCTTAACCCCTTACCTGTTGCAAAGCTATGTGCTTTTCTATCTCTTTTTGCTGCCTTGTAGAAAATGTTTGCTATTTGCGAGCGTTCAGGTAGGGCGTAAAAAGAAAATGATACGTCAAAAACGCAAGGAAATGAAAAGACTAACCTAGAACATATTTCATCAATAGCTAGTTGCACAACACTCAATATTACATTATCATTATTCATCTAGCATAATATTACATCAAAAACAGTTATCGGATTATTGAATGGAAAGAAAAAACGATATACTGCAGCAGGAGAAGAAGTTAAGACTTCTTCATTTAATAATTTTTAAAATGTAGCTTACAATTTGAGAATTCTTAAACTGTTTAAAAAAATAGGTGTAAAGTAATGAGGAAAGCAAAAAAATTTGTAATGCTCATCCAGAAATAATTTATAATCTAAAAAAGAATTTGATAAGAGGGTAAAGAAAAACTATGCGAAAAATCTGTAAAGATTTTTAAAATTGAAAAATAAACAAACGTTATAAAGAAAATGCATAAAAGGTTTCTGAAAACTACTATTTTGAAGTAAGCGCATGGAATAGCTACACAGAATTTTTATTTGAATGAAATCAACAAAGCTTATTAGGACAGAATAGATTAGAAGTAATTTTGCTGCATATTTCTTTCCATTCCACGGAGGATTTTAAACACTTGTTTTTCTTTTAAAAGGTGGATGCGATAAGCATTTCTGCAAAGAAGGTTCAACCTGTTATCCTCTTGGCAAAGATTATTGGTGTATATGCCCTCCTTTCTTCGAAGGAAAAAATTGCACTAAAGGTAATTAATTATAAGCAATTGTTTGTTTCCGTCTTTTTTATTTCAGTTTGAAGTAAATTATCGAGCTAAAATAATCACTGCAGTTTCACAAAGTGTCAATATTTTCTGCTATTTGGAAAACTTCATAAGATTTGAAAAAAATGCTCACAAATTATCTCTTCAAATATTACAGAACTTTTATTTTTGAATACTTTAATATAGTATCTTCAAGTTGTAAAATAATTCCAGTTTTCCACACTGATGGTGAAAAATTTCCTCAACTTATAAAAATTTTTTTAATTGCTATAATCATTCAAATTAAAGATCCCTTGCTTAAATTCTACTTCCTCTCCTTTTAATTTATGGTGATTATATGAATCAATCATGCAATAAATAATTAATTCAATTATTGGATTAAGTGTTGTTTTATTTTATTCATTAAAATGTGTTTGACTGAATCTAGTTACAATCATTTCTCCTTTTGAGAATTTTTAAATGTTCAAGTTTTAAAATTTCTTACAGCAATTATCTAATTTTGACTCTAGAATGTTAATAATAAAAATATCTGACTATTTATTTCTGTTCATAAGTACTTTTAATGCACGTAAATTGTTTTGAACACAACCAACCATCCTCGTAATTTTTTTAAAAACTCAAAATACATAGCACATAAATATTTACTATAAATCTCCTATTGTCATAACGCTATTTCAAAGACTCGTATAAAGATATAAAATTATCAAAGCAACTTGCTAATTTTTAGCATGATTTTCGAGGCAAAATACTATATAGCTTTTGAGATTCACTCAAATCATTATTATTTGCTATAATGTCATCAAGTTGAATTTTAAAAGAAGTGCACTATTCGTATTTCCTGAAAATTCAGACAAAATTGCTTGGAAGAATCACACTTTTAACTGCGAAACTTTCAGAGTTCTTTTCAACTTTATTATTTGTTTTATCAGTATTTAAGTTCTAATATTTGTTAGTATTTCAGTACTCATCTCTATATTGTTTCAGGACGATTTTCGCAATCATTTAAATCGTCCTCTAGGGTAGACAGTTCAGTTTCTTTTATGGTCTTTAGTGACTTTGGAGAGCCTTTTAGTGACCGCCTGTTTTTTTTTAAGTGATTCAACAATTTTCAGTTCAACTAACATGGATAAAGTTACCAGAAAATTTTTTAATCGAGTAATGTTTCCTTCGACAGCTACTTTCCTTTTATTGATCGCATCCTTTGTCCTGGCTGTTGGCTTCAGCTCGTAAGACCAAAAAATATGATCGTTTTAAATTTTTAAAAGTAATGTATAATTTAATATTTTAATGACGAACTTCATTTTAGTATATATGTTACCGGCAAAGTATGAAACGCCGGCATTATATATAATGTCTGACGTTTTTAGGCAAAGTATGAAATATAAGAAGTATTACATACTTTGCCTAGACATTATTTATAATGCCGGATGCCATTTAGGCAAAGTATGAAATAAACGTCCAAATGAGGTTATTATATAAATGATGTGCATGTTACTGTGAATGACCGAAATCGGTGGTTGTTGACTTTCACCGGTGAATGTTGACAATCACATAGTCGCTTTGGTGAATGTCCGAAATATTTATTACATCCAATTTTATATTAATTTATTCGTGGATATAATTACATTTATTCGATATTTTAATACTTACTGACGATAGATTGGAAGAAACATCAGTGTTTGGAGTATTGGGCAAATATATATACCGGGCAATGATACTTGACCTTAAAAAAATATCCTCATAACATCCTCCATTTACATAATAACCTCATCAGGACGTTTATTTAATACTTTGCCTAAATAGCATCCGGCATTATCCATAATGCCTAAGACATTTGTGAAATATAAATCATTTTATACTTTGCCGGCTAGTTTCAGGCATTATATATAAAGCCAAATTTCATACTTTGTCGGTAACATATAAAATTTGTAATGCTGCAATAATTATAAATATTTAAATTATTAGCTTCGGGAAGTTTTTAGTTGTTCACTTCATTCAAAAGCAGTTAAAAACTGCCTGAGTCAAAGATTCGAAACCGTCTGGTCTCATGACGCTCACGTGTCTACATCAGTTTTACTACTATATGGGCAGCAGGATAATAACTGAAAAAATTAAATAATATGATGCTACGACAGAATTTATAAAGAGTGGTTGTCGAACCGGGCTGTCTCAGCTCATAGAGCACTTGGATCTCAATGAGGTCCAAGTTAGAAACCCAGCAATGGACAAACGATACCAAGTCCGCACCCAGCTCACAGCGACCACAGTGCTGAATTAAAATATCATTAGTGGTACACAGATCGAGAGTCCTCTTGCCATCGTTCTGACTATGAAACGTTTTTGTCGTTTTACACTGCATGTTAAGGAAATGAAATAATATTTGTCATAACAGTGTGGGTTAAATTTATAACCCATTAGCTTATACAGCCAATATTAGCTTTCGTGTCCGTTATTATATTCCCGGTTGTGATGCGGGCTGAATAGCGTTTGGTATGATTCTTCATCTCATTCAGTAGATGGCATAACATATTATATACCGTTGGAAAGCTGAAAATGGATCTATTCAATGGTGTTGGTCGGTTGGTTCTAATGCCACTTGCCACACGGGCAAGCCTGTTTGGTGAAGCCGAGCAAATTTAAGGCAGAGTGTGCGATTCTTGTTTTTCAGTGGCGCCATCTATGGCCAAGAATTCGACTCCGCCACACCATACGTCACACTTGTCTATAAGGCGGACCCATTCATACATCTATTCATTCATCCACAGATCGTAATTTTGACCTGAATCAGAGAAAGATCGATTTCCAATCCAGTACTCCCAGAGGTATTGATTTGTTATGGGAACATGGAGGACTTTCAGACTCAGTAGAATTTTAACGTGCATCAGTCACCAACTACACGGGAAGTCTTCGGCCGGCCGAGTGCGAACCCACGAACTCTCGGTCATAGGCCCAGTGCCCTACCGACCTGGCTATCCCGGCACATTCAATGGTGTTCAATGGTGTTTAATTATTATGTGAAAATGTTAGCAGGTGAATGGTTTAATGACAGAGTTCACGCATTCATTTGAATACATACGAGATTTAGTTATTGATTTAATTCTATTAACAGAAAGTGCATACAAGTGTAAAGATGGCGATTGTCCAGGTGCAAATACAAAGTGTGCCCCGGATGGGAATACGTATAAATGTGAATGTCTCGATGGTTTTGAACTAGTAGATGAAAGCAAGAAGAATACAATGGAAGCGGTATGCGAAAGTAAGTTTTATACATCTTTTTAAAATTGAAATACTTATTCGAATACTAAATTATGAACTACGTAAAAGAAGCTTGGCTTTAATTTCATGAAATTTCAAATGTAACTTTACTATATATCTATAAAATTTGCTTTTAAAGGCACAGAAAAATTTTATAATAGAGTAATACTGCTTACGTGGAATTTACTATTAACAACAATTACTACCTTGGACAGCCGTGTAATTAGTAAAGAAGATAAATTTAAATACTTTTCTGATACTACGGAATTGATAAGTTATAGTTGTCGGAGCAGCGTGCTTTAAATGGCTGGACGTTCATTTACATTTCTATTCCATCTACCAGTTTCAGTTATGACAATTAAGTTCTATCAACAGCAGTTGCACACAGGTGTAAAGATTATGATTGTCCAGGAGCAAACTCAAAGTTTGTCCCAGAAGAGAATACGTATAAATGTGAATGCCTTGATGAGTTTGAACCGGTAGATGAAAGCCAGAAAAATACAAAGGAATCGGCATGCAGAACTATGTTTTATACAACTTTTTAATTTACATGGACATTAAATTACTAAATACAGAAAAGAAGAATAGTTTAAATTAACTGAAATTTAAAATATATATTTACATTCAGCAAGGAAACTGGCCTTATAACATCTGAACGGCTGGACAGATTTTCATTCCTTAAAGTATTATAGCATTATCTCAAAGATATATACTATATATTTAATCCATAGGTTGTAAAATAAAATCAAGCAATGTGACGTGCATGTACATCGAACGAAGAACAAATGGTCCTATTAGGAATTTTACTACCGAGATATTTTGTTAATCATTATAACATATATATAGGATTTTTTTTCTACCCACTATAAAGAAAGTAGTGATGAAGTGGTTATAATATAAGATATTTGGCTTTGGACCGTAAGTTTTCATCCCCCCCCCCCAAACNTTTGTATAGTTTTACGTAAGAATATTAACTTATATTTTACCATTTAGAATTTGGTAAAAAGATTTCGTATATTGTACCTAATATTGACAAAATAAATTTACCATTTTATTTCGGTAAAAATATTTTTGTAAGTTTTACGTAATATTAGCGAAGCAAATTTATTATTTAGATTCAGTAAAAATGCTTCTCTGCATTTTACGCATTATTGACGAAGCAAATTTATCATTAAAATAATATGTAAAAATAACATACCCATTCTATTCTGTGAAAAACAAATGTCATTGCGAAAAACAAATGCTCGAATTTCACGAAACTTCCTTTGTTTTTGACGAAACTCTTTCCTGGTATTTACTCCGAGAAACATTTCGGCAAAGTGACGAAATAGCTATCCGCACTTCTTCGAAATATTTCGAATAGAATAACGAAATATTTCATTATTCTATTTTTTTCCACAAAAAAATTTTGCACCTAACTTTTCCAATAATCTCTACAAACTTTTCCTATAAACGTTATCAGGGGTGACATATAGCTGTATCAATTTCAACTTAACAACGCAAGAAAAACAGATAGAACAGGGAGAAAAATTACACCCATGCCCGAGGCAGGATTCGAACTCATGATCTTCTTTGTACGATGCCAAATGCTTGACTACCATAGGAGTCGGCCAACTCAGTTCGTTACTTTATTTTTGATCGTTCAGTCTTCCTCCTAGTTACGTTATGTTAGCTAACAATATCCTACAATACATGAGGTTTCGAGTAGAGGAAATATTTTCGTCATATATTTAAGAGTTTCTATTTCATAACAAATCGCACGGCTTCGTAATGTAATAATTCTCTAAATTAACGAATTGTTGCTCAATTATTGCTGGAACGTCAAAAGTGAGAGTTTTATTTCTGAGAGTGCAATAAACATATTTCAAACTTAGAAGATAGAAACACTTATTGCGTAGGAAGACATATATAGTAAAATATATTAAAAGACATGATTAATTTAAAATTTTATTTTAAAAGGAATATGTTGAAGTATTGTTCATTAGAATGGAATTGTAATGCGCAACAGATGAGAAGTATTTTGAAAATAAAAACCAAAAGCTAACTTCACTACTTATCCTAAATTTAAATAATATTCATTGTAACTCAATTGATAACAAATATTTCACATTGCATAAATTGGAATTAGACATTTAATTTAGTTATGATAAAAGAAATAATTATACTTATTTAGAGTGTTTCATTTGAAGTTTTATAAGATTATTTAATTTTTTGTCGTGGTCTTATTTTTTATATTTTACTAGCTGTATGCCCATTCATCGATCGGGATGAAAAATCTGAACAATCAATATATTAGTACTGAACAACAGTATGAAATCACTCACAAAATTGAAACAAACACAATTTAATATATTTTGTCCTTTCTGAGGACTTAGCGTTAATTATATTAAGCAAAATACGTTTTTAGTAGTCTATCTAATCAGAATGAACAGTAATCGCATTCAATATCATTTTAAATGATGCAATTGTTTAACGCCAACTCATGATAGTCAAAATCTACCACAATCAACCACTTTTCTCGATACTTATTCCTTCAGAAAGTCCATTAAAAAACTATTTCAAGCTCTTTCCACAGTATCTATATTAAAGCTTCCAAGTATTGATGCTGTTTTAATTGGTGTCAAATACATTATACATTTATTAGTATATTTGATACCTATTAAAACTGGACCAATTACCTTAATATCAGTAGTGCCAATTATCAAAATGAATTAAACATTATTGTCCTCAATGATAGTATAACGATTTTTTATGAATCTCCAAAACGAATTAGCACTTTCTCTCCATTAATTTTGCCTTAATAAGTAGATAGAGTACCTAGCTTGCTTTTTATTTCAATTAGTACACATTACGGAAATTAATTAGGCATAATTGGAGTTATTAATAGATTGGTAATTTTTTACTCTTCCCTAAATACATTTAATACCATTTCCCTATTAATTTAGCTTTGAACATCACTCGTTTTTTTAAATTTTAAATAGTGCATATTACTAAACTTAAATATCATAGGCGTCAAAAATAGTACATGGCTATTTCTTACTTTCATCCTAAACGAATTAGTACCGATTCTCAATTAACTTTGCTTTTTAGTGCATAGATTTTTTTTTATTTCAATTAATACTTATAACCGGAAGTAAGTATCATTATCGTCAATAATGGCATTCCGATTTTTTACGATTCTCCCTAACAAATCTGAATCATTTTTTTATTAATTTTGCCTAATGCATAGTTTATTTTTTATTTCAATTTTCTTATTACCAGAATTAATTAAGCATTACTAAACCTTTCCCGCTTCTCCTAAATAAATTTTTAACAATTCTCCACTAATTTCGATTTTTAGTACGCAGTTTTTTATTTTGTTTCAATTAGTATCTATTACCAAATTTTTTTTAATAGTGGGCACTTGGAATGTATTGTCCCATTGGCCAGGAGTGCTAGGACTGCTACTCTCTTCTCGTGTTACCCAGTAGGCACCTGTGACGAAGTCACGGCGGAGGAGCAGTTAATAATTGAAAATAATTAAATTTAGAACATCGGTTAATACTTAACAAATCAGTAACTACCATTTTTCTAATCTCTATCTCATACGATCTAATTGAAATTTTTTAATCAATATTATAGGATTGAGAGCGAAATTTACCACCTTCGCACACTGTTTAAATTTCAGGACGCTAGCATAAATGATTCTAAAGTTACAAAAAAGACACACACAAACTCTTCATTTCATTATTAATAAAATTTCAATGTTTGAAAAATAGTTGAAAAATCATTAAGGGGATTTTAAACCAATGAAATTTAGAAAGATAGCTTGTGCAAAATAATTCGATATTTTCAGGATACAATATTTTTTTAACAATATGATAAAATAAAAACATGATAAGCATATTCATTGACAAATTCTCTTTCATTTATGTTTTAGATTGTTATTGTGGTCAACATAGCTTATCTTGCTCATTTGATGATGTAGGAAACAAAAAATGCATGTGTATTGCAGGTTACGCCCAAAGAAACATAACATGTGCAGGTAAAATTTTCAAGACAAGGTATTAAAAGTTATATCCAAGGTCATAAGCATTAAGTTTATTTTTTAAACACTTTAAAAAGAAGAAAAAATATATCTTCAAAACTTGTTGACAATAGAAGTTGCGAAAGTTATCTTTTGAAAGATTATGAATTTACAATTTTATTATTAATTATAATAACTATGCTATATTATATGGTATAACTATATATTTTATATACTATTTTATTGTATATAAAACTATACTATTTTACAGCTATACTATAATTATATTTTATAACCGTCGTTGAACAGCCGACCCACTTTTTTGGGTTTAGGACTACTAATGTTCAACTACGTAACCTTGTAACTTTGAACCCAATCCAGAAGACAAGAAAACTCGTGGATCAAGTATTGGGAGAAATTTGCCTTCGTGGAGGACTTTTTAATGGAACTATCCCGCATTTGCATTACATGGAGAGGAAGACCATGAGAGCCTCCCACGGTTAGCTAGACGACAAGGGGACTCCAGCCCGATCTGTCTACCACTGGGGATATTTCACGGTGATAAGCACTGTGATCGGTGAGAGCCAGGTGTGGGATTCGTATCGACCAGCCATCGCTTTGATTCGAACCCGGTTCTCCACATGGGAAGACGAACGCCTTATCCCTTGAGCCACCACGGCTCCTATTCTATAATTATACTATTTATATGACAAATGACAGTTGAACCGTTTTTTTTTTTTGGAATAAGTTCTCTATTGCATTTTGTGCAATTTTATGCTGTTATGCTACCAAACAAATGTTATTACTAATTCAACATAAATGATTTTGTTATTACTTAATAATATGCATAGTAAGTAAAAATTAAAACACGCATTGGATTAAAAAATTATAGTAAAACGTTATATTCCTGTAATCTGCATGATGTAAAAATATAGAAACAGTAAAATAACTCACAAAATATGCATTAGACTGAAAACTATTAATACGCTAAAAATAAAAGGCGTAAGAATAATGCGCAAAAATTAAAATATGCATCAGACTGAAAATAAAAGCTATTATAATAATATACTTTCTCTCTATAAAATTATATATTTACTCTCCTGCTGTCTACTGTATCTAAAAATAATGTAAAATATCTCTCGAAATGTGTATGAGACAAAATTTCTAAAATACAGGATTGAAATATTAAAAAAAAAAAAACGTATTAAACAACGGATCACAAACTTGTCTCTCTCAGCAATAAGGTGAAGGGAAAAAACCATTTCAAAATCTACTATGGAAGCAGCCAGTATTTATTCCTGATTTGGATTTTTCAGAAAAATGTACCCATATTTGACTAACAGGTTTTTGTGGTTTCTTAGATTATATAGAACACGCACTCACCCCCAAATTAAGTGGCCCAAATTCGAATCGAATCCCAGAGATGACTTATCGATACGAAATCTGTTCCAAGCTCCCACCGATCACAGAGCTGATTAAAAAAATTTCTTGGTGTTAGACGGATCATAAGTTTGAATATACTTGCCGTTGGGTTATTCGTGGGAGGCTTTCATAGTTTTCCTTTCCATGTAACGCAAATGCAGGTTAGTTTCACCAAAATGACTTTTGTAAAAGATAGCTTATCAAAATGCTCGATTAATGAGTTCCCTCATTTTCTGGGTTAGGTTCAAAATCAGATAGCTAAGGAGCTGAACATTGAAACTTAAAATTTGGAAATCTGTGTGATTATAAATTATAATATGAAACAACGGATCGCAGGATTATTGTTCTCAGATGAGGTTGTAAGTGCAAAATGAAGCAAAGATTGTTTGAAACGAAGAATGCATGTCAGACTGTCGGAATAAAAATAGATGCATTTATTCTTTATTTTAAAAAAGAATTTCTAAAGCACAAAACTCGACCCTCATCCCCTTGGTTTTTGTTCTCGTTTCCAGGGGTGAGGTTCAGCGAAAGAGTTTAGCATCATTTGATGCATTATTTCAAACTATTTCACTCATGGTTTTTAGGTGAAACATTTACTCCAAATATACAGCAGTTTCCATATTTTTGGGTCCACTATTTTTTTTCTTCTTATATGGAGCATCAAATGAATTGAAATAATCCAACACCTCTTTATTCTACATTCAAAATTTGTCCAAGGGAAAAATAAATTTACTTGAAAATTCATATTCAAAAGGAATATGATGTATTTATTCTGAACATCTCAATATTAAATCATAATCTGCAGTTAAATATTGTAAAAATGCCGACTAATATTATAATATATATTCGACTAATATTATAAATAATATATTCGTACTTTTATAGCTTCTTAAACATTCTAGTATTATTCAAAATTTTTACAATATGCTTAAAATAACCAATAATGAGATTTTAAAAAAAAGTTCGATACAATTTTAGTATAAATAGTTTTAGGAGCAGAATTTTTGGGAAAATAATAATTTTCTTGGTTTAAACGTTATGTTTCCAAACATTATTTGCGTATTCATCTACCATTTGTTATGATCGACATGTTTATAATTTTCTCAACTACTGGTGACTGAAAATTTTCAAAATCAATTTTCATAATCAATCAACGATACGAGGTGAGGCATCTTAATTGTTTTAGTTTGCTGTTTATGTTTGCTTCATAACTAAGGTGATCTCCTAAGCAAGGAAAGAGATTCAACCTGTTTTATTACGTAACGAACTTTGCATTGTAAACAAAGTGGCTTTTTTGGGGGAAATGTTTACGTTTCGGCTTTAAACTAGCTTAACAGTTAAACTAGCTCCATCCTAAAAAGAAATTTTTAGTAGCTGTTCATTAATGAAAGAAAAAAGGATATGGCATTGTTCAGTTAGGAAACTATTTTATTTATTTTCCCAAGTTTCAAAATTAGTTTCAACGTTAATTAACAGATAACGCTGATAAATGAAAAAAAATATAACTCTTTTTATGCTGCATGTCAGAAAATTTCAAGTTTAAAAATAAATAAAAAAAACAGCTTGTTTAGTTAATTTTGTCGTCGACAGCACAAATATTTAGCAAATCATGAATTCCAACGCAATTTTGTTTTATTTGCAAGTGTCTTCTGAACCTTACTAAAAATACCCACAGTTAGAGTGCCTTACATTTGAGATAGGGCTATCATTTTTAACTATGCATACATTTAATTTTGCTTTAAAAAATTACCTGGCTCACCTTATTTTTAAAATCGCCAATATAGCAAGATGCTATATTGGCGAAATAAAATTTGTTTGGCGATGCATAAAATTTGTTTTTTTTTCTTCATATTTTTTCATATATCGTTTTGGGCTATTTTCAGAAATAACGTAAAATGCTTTTGCCCAATATAGGCTAAATTTAACCTACTCATAAATAACTATTTCAAAACCACAGCAATTATAAAAATAGCGTATTATTCGTGAAAAAGACGTTATTTCGTGTATAACGGCAGAGCCTTCAAAAAACATTCCTAATTTATATTCCTAATTGAGTACGCGTATCTCTAGTAGAATTGAAGAGATTTTGTCTATTTGTGAGATTTAAATCTGAATTAATTAGATACTTGCAAGCGACGTCATACTTGTGTGTCAAACCTGATTGTCTTCCGAATTGAAGAATGCTACGCAAACGTAGCTGGCAAGTATCCAATTGCAAGTTTCGGGACTCCCAGTATGCAATTAATCAGAATCTATCATCCCTTTCTTTTGTTTATTAATTATTCAAACTTCGAAATATTTTCTAATAACGTGACTTTTTTTATTTTGACAGCGATGTGTAGAAGTAACAGTGATTGCTTAAATGGCGGAATATGCAGATACGACGGAAATGGTTACTTTTGCAGTTGTAAAGAGCATTACAAAGGAGACAAATGCGAAACAAATGATGTCTGCGATTCAATGATAGAAAAATGTGATGCAATTGGAGCTGTGTGCACTTACAATGAACTGCTGCGGAAAGGATTTTGTGAATGTCCTCCTACCAGAACATTCAACAGAAAACGGAAAATTTGTGAAGGTAAATATGTTTGCCAAGTTTATCATAATTAGTAAAAATATTGGAAACCCGGAAATCATTAAACACTCGTTTCTCTTTTATTTATTTATTTACAGCTGGACTCTTTTATACTACAGTAGGACTCTTTTAGAGTCTGACTGATTTCAAAATTAAAAATCTCGGAAACCTGGGGTGATAGAGGGAAACGTAGATATGAAACAAACGGTGTGTCGGTTTTGAAAGCTGTGAAACTCATGCGCACAAATTTTGCGACTTAATTACAGAAATTGCCAAAAGATGGCGCTATTTCCTGCACAGTGTTCTTGAATCGAATATAAATGCTGTAAGATTGTAAGCTTGCCTGCGATATTATAGTATCAGAAGCACGCACTACTTCATAGAATGTGCGTTTTAAACCTTATAATTCAAGTACGACTACCTGCTTTTACTTTTTAAACCTAGAACTGGTCATTTTGATCATCGGTGGCCTTTCGAACCATCTGTTGGCAATTTTTTATAAAATAAATTTGTTATTTACAGAAAATTCATAATAATTTTTATAAATTTTTTGTAAATAAATTCGAAAATTTCTGTTTACTTTTCTTACAAATTTCACAATAAATATACCAATGATCTATCTCTCTTTGTTTCCAAGATTTTTAAATCTTAAAATCAGTCATTCCTCCGATGATATTTTTTGGTTTGTTTTTCGCTTTTTGTTAAATCTTATCCTGGTAGCAAAACTAGATCAGCATGGTGGCAGGACCAGCAGATTGATTTTTGCCTTTTAGATAAAAAAGAAAACAAGCATTAAAGAAAACAAATTGCCGGCAAATTTAAACTACATATACAAAAAAATTATAAAATACCTCCTTTGTATCAACAGCTTGCCTTTCATCTTTATAGGTTAAGTTTAACTCTTTTCCTATTAAATTTTAGTTAATGAATGTTAAATATTTTATTTAAGTATTAGAGTAATTTATGCTAAATAGCAGTATTCGACATTTCTGCCTTTTAAAACTTATGAGCCTACTATCATTTGTACATAAGTGTTTAAACACATGCTCTGCGCATAAATTTCAGAAATATCCCTTTGTGTTGCATATTTATTTAAAGGTTTCTGCAACTGGGCTGATTATTAGATTTACGAAATAAGAAACAAATCTATAAGAAATATAATATTCATCAAATAAAAGATTTTTTTTCTAACTGGAATACAGAAATATAAAAAAAGGTGTAGAGACATAGAATTTCTTCAGAAATCAAAATTGTCAGTATAAATAAAAACGCAAAGGTTCAAGATCTAATTTTTAAAACTTTTTTAAATGGTGACTTCTGTTTTGGTTATTTATCGCTTTGAAAAAAATGATGAATAAAATATCTAATAAGCAACGTGATTTTGGCGGAGACAATAAACTGTTTCTTTTTAAATGCTTTCTCTCCTCATAACAGGCCTCATAAGTATAAGTAAAAAGATCGCCGAAGCCATGAAAGAAGTTCAGCTGATTAACGAGTTTACTTTATGTATGTGCGAGAAAGAGAAAACCTTATCGAACGTTTCAGAACTGGTTTTATTTTTATTCCGAGCACAGGAGATGCTTTTATGAACAAAATACTAAAAAAAGTATTGAAGTAGTATCGATGTTTTGGCTTTTAACTCGGTTTACAGTTAACTTAGTTTCATCACAAATTGAAGTTGTCCATTTCTGGTTGTTGTTGAGCATTTCTCACTAATTGTCCATTTCTGTTTTCATTTTTATGTCTGAAAGCCAAGAACGTGAAAGCAAGTACCCATTTTCTTGATTCATTATTAAAAAATTTACATTTTGAATCCTAAAGCGTAGAAATTTTAAATTAGTATTACTGAAATCATTGAATTGGTCTACCTCTTGGCTATTTTTTTAAAGAAGAATGCATGCAAAATTAGTATACTGATTTAAATTACTAATTTTTTTTCATTTAATTCAAAATTTCAAAACAACTTAATTCCCTAGTTCAGCTCAAGTCTATTTAAATGTTTCAAGTTGTTTCATGTTTAAAATAAAAATTATTTACTTTTATTAGATATTTGCAAACCGGGAATTTGTGTGCATGGAAAATGTGAAGTTGTGGATTATCACGAAAAATGCAGGTGACTATTTAAATAAAAGTCATAAAAAGTTTATTTTTAAAACATAACTGAATGGCACTTTCAAACTTCAATTCGAATTTAAACATTTTGCAGGTGTTACGACGGTTACGAAGGAGACGATTGTGATCAAAAAATATCTAAAATCACAGGTAAGAAAATTTTTTTTTCTTTTATTGTGAGTAAAATGCTAGGAATAATTCATATGGGTATAGCTTAAATATAAATCACGCACAACTGTTTTATAAAAATCTAATGATGAATTCACAGCTTTCCATTGTTCTCCGAACATTTTTATTGACCAGAGAATCACTTGAAAGGATCCAGTTTTCCCACATTCATTTCCTCACCCGTTATCCTAAAAAAAGAAAAAAACAAATCAAACCGGAAGTCCTCCTCCTATGACGACATAGCAGCTCAGATTGGTATAAATCAATGCATTCGTATCATCAAGAGGAAGTAAAAAGCACCTCCTATTGTGCTGCCACCTACTGATAATAGAGAGAACCTCAGTCAGGAATAAGGCGATAAAGCTGACCCTAATATGCACGTTTGATACGTAGGTTTTGAATATAACTTACATCTTATGTCGTGTGGAAAAAAAAATTATGAACGAAAAAACTATATAACGTTTTTTACGAAAGTTGTAGAAAATAGTGAAATATCGTGCTATAAGTTATAACAATATAAGTTATAAAAATTTTTTTAAAAGAATCTAATTTCTGATTTTGAAATTGTACTTCTTTTACTTGTATGTCATTTCTGAGCTGTGCTTACCCCTTTGAAATCAAGTTAAGGAGACAGTACTTCTTTTAAGAGACTTCGAAATAAGATAATTATCTCAAATATTAGTACAAAAAAAAAAGAGTTAAAAATTCAAAAAACTGCTAAGTACTCTCATCGTTTGCGGTAAAAATTTGAAGCACCTTGTGCTAAAGATTTTAGCCGAAAGAAAAAGAGATGTAACAGGAGAAAAATGGAATTACATTTCTGATTTTAATAATTATAATAATTAATTTAAGGTTGCACAAAAATTACAGTATTTAACATACACTACCCTAAAGTAATAGAAGATACGAGTACATTTTCAGTTTCTTAATTTTTTTTAAAAATTTCTCAAGAAATACTTAAAGGATTATTTTGTAACATTTGAGGTATTTCGTTCATGCAATTTTTCATAGTTAGCGATAAGATTTACAGCATTCGGAGATTTGCAAGACCTACATTAAATTACGAAAAAAAAAACAGAAAACGGAAGTTTTTTTGAACACCCTATGCCTGAAGAAACTAGCAAAAAACTAACTTGTATTGATTAATTTAGCTATTTTTAATAAGTGCAAAAAGGTTCATAAACCTAGAGTAACTATTTATGAAGCTATGGACATTTTTATAAAAAATTAATTTTTTCGGCTTACCTGTTTTTGCTGTAACTTCATAAATATTCAATGGAATTAAACAAAATTTTTGGAGCAATTTAAGATAAAGTACAAAATTGTTGGTTTTAAATTTTAAAATAATTCGTTAAGAACGGCGCAAGTTAAGAGTGTTTAAGCTAGCTCTTTTATACAGTGCATGCGCAGAAAAAACTTTAAAAAGTTTTCTCATAATTTTGTAGGGAATCGTATTTGGCAATTAATGATAAAAGCTTAATTTGAGTATTTTAAAAATTTTAAACTAAGCTTCAGGTAACTCCCTAGGAATTTTTTGTACTTTTTAAAATAAAGCCCAAAACGATAAGGGGTTATCCACAAATTTCATCATGTACTAAACAAGATTTATTAAAACTGAGACTGGCAATGTGTGGGATCACCCAATGGAAGTATGATTTCTTTTGCATATTCCTTTTCTCGATACCATCAAAGATTATAGCTTCCGGACGATTATTGTAAGGTATTATCATTTGTTATTAAATTGTGTCTCAAGATGCAAAAAAATTTGTAAAAAATCCTGATTATTTATAGCTTACTTCAAGTACAAAAACAACTTCAAAATTATTTCTTTGAAACTTTTTAAATTTTTATGATATTCAAATTAATATTTTTTTATTAGTTGCCAAATACTAGTCACTACAAAATTATGAAAAAACCTTTTAAAGTTTTTCTTTGCATGTGCAGTATAGCTCAAATAATAATAAATTGCACAGATTTAGACGAATTGTCTTTTATTTTAAATCGACAATTTTGTAATTAATTTTGAATTGCTTCAAAAATTTGGTTTAATTCCATTTAATATCTAAAAAGTTATAATGAAAAAAGGTAAGGCAAAAATATTAATTTTTCGTAAAAATGTGCATATCTCTACAAATCTGTTTACTCTCGGTTTACGAAATCTTCTAAATCTTTTATTTGTGGTAAGGATTTTGTTCTGATAATGTTTGAAGGGTTTCTTTGGTGGGAAATTAAAGCGATTATTAAGGAGACCCCTCCCCTCACTATGGAACTCAACTGACGAAGGGGTGGAGACGAGGAGGGAAAATTCTAAATACACTTTTAAACCTTTTAATTTATTTTTCACAAGTGAACTGATGAAGGATATTTTCTCCATTTGGCACTATCTTTCGGTACACGAAAAATATAAAACCATCACCATATCATAATTTGAGACATAAAGCGCGCGATATGTTAGATTCGCAATCAGTTTTTCGCACAAAATTATGCCAAACAATTTTACAATATTCAGTTTTTTAAAGATATTTAAATAGTAAAAAGTTATTAGTTTTTAGATTTTTGGATAAGTATCTTTATTTTTTTTGCAATTAAGGTGGAAGAAAATTTTTAGCAACATCCAGACCACTTTTCTTCAGTTTAAACTGCAATAAAATTAGATCTTAAAAAAATCTAAAAACTGAGAAACGTGTAGTTTTAAATTGCTTACTCAAAACTACAAATCGCATCATTTTATTACTCAAAATTTTTAGGAAAAAATTCGCTTAAGTTCCAAAAGTTATCAAGGGCTATTTCTTTTAAACTAATAAAACGACCATACCATTTTTGAAAAGTATTGTGCTGTCTAATCTGTCTATTTCATTAAAAGTTTGTTTAATACAAAAAAAAATATAGGGAAAATACAAATTCAAAATTAACCAAGAATCTAAGACGGTTAGGGTAGAGGTATCTTAAGGAGTTGTTCCTACGTGGTGGGTATTTAACAGCGTGACCGAAAACTGTTAAGTGCCATAAAAATTAAGATAACAAAGCAGATCTTTATTTTCTGAATTCTTATGTTGCCATTTAAAATGTATGAATTTTTTTGAATTTTAGGATATTAAAAATTTAGTGATGTATATTTTTTTTCCAGATAAGTTAGAGTGGAGTATTGTGTTAGCTTTGTTAATTGCATCACTTACTTGCTTCATAACAATCATTCTCTGCTTTCTTAGATCTCGGAAGTAAGCTTACTTCTGTTGCTAAAATTCAAATGTAATAATCTTTTGAATTGTTTTGTACAATCATGATTTCTCCTTGTACACATCTCAATGATTAATAATTAGTTCCTTGGATTTAAGTAAATAAAGGATGATAAAGACTACTTTGATGATTGATTTGTCTGTAAATGACTTCATGTTTCTGATTGTCTTTAGTTATAAGTGGCTCCCAAAATTGCTCGTACACTTATGACTCTCAATGAAATAGGGCTCTGTTCATTAATTGAAATGAATATTTCAGAACCGATCTAAACTTTTAATCTAATGCTAAGATCTTAGCATTAAATAATTATTCTGAAATATTCATTTTAATTAATGAACAGAGCCCTATTTTGATGAAAAATGTAAGTGTACGTTCACTTTTTGGATCCACTGTAAAGAAAGTAGTAGTCTTGAATTCAAATATTTTTAAATTCCGTTTTCTGTTTTTTTTTAAATTCTTATATACAGGTATTATCTTTATATTGAACTACTAGTATAGATGTTAGAATGTTAAAATTAAACATATTGTAATAATTTTTTGGGGTAAAAAAATTTGACTGTTGATTCCATTCTTTTTTCAAACATAAATAGACTAAAATTGTTGTTAAATATGACTAACCCCGATGAGAAAAATTACTTCTTTTGCAATTTTATTAAAAAATTACAATTTTATACTTTAGTGTTTGCCTTAGTGGCTTATAAATTCTAGCCAAAGCTATGAGTTTTTTTTCTCGAAGTTTAGTCGAAATTGCGTTTTTCTGTAACAAATCTATGTAAAAAAAAAATTATTATTGAGCGTGTGTGAAAGAGATCTAAGGAAGAAGAAGAAGAAAAAAGGGAGCTAGTAAGGTCGGAATAAATGCCTCGTTAACGAGATTTTGCGTAAGTAACAAAATTTAAATTTTAGATTAGCGAAACTCTGAGACATTTTCTTGGATTATAAATTATCAATTCGTAGAAGAATCAGGAGCCTGAACTTTGATGTTGTGAGCTTTCGATATAGTGTTTCCTCGAATAAATAATTTGAGTTTTTGACAATTAACTTCCTTCAGGGGTAACTGTAGCACTAAGTGAAAAATCCTGAAAATCTCGGGAAAAAATCTATACCAATTTATATACCAAACATGTTTCTTATTTAACATAAGTTTTTGAACTGACATTAAAAATTAAATTATCTACTAATGCAGAACATCGCACCTTAACTAATTCAATGAAAAACTAACTTCCTACAAGAATCGCGATAAAGGATGCTAAAATCACATGAATAGGAATCACGATATCGGTTTTTAAAATCGCGTGAATATGAATCCCGATATTGAATTTTAAAATCGTGTAAATATGAATCGTGATATTGTATTTCAAAAAAACAAAGATACAAATTGGGATATTGTGATTAGGATAATCGTGTGAATATGAATCGTGATATTGTATTTCAAAAAAACAAAAATACAAATTGGGATATTGGATTTTTAAATCGCGTAAATACGAATCACTGTGCAAAAGTTTTAGATCATTACAATACGAATCGTAATGCGTAGTTTTTAAATCACATATAAATGCGAAAATCGATGTTTTATACTACATACGCGTGAATACGAATCACAACATAGATTTTAAGAACGCGTTAATTCGAATCAAGGTGTTGGATTTTAAACTCGCGTGAATAGGAATCGCGATGTATAATTTTTCAATCGCAATGCGTTGCTTTTAAATCAAGTAAATTCGAAAATCGATATTTGATGTTTAAAATAGCGTAAATAAGAATCATGATATTAGCAGCATGTAAGACGCAATTCTTTACGTAATTGGCGGAAGAATCATGCAAGATGAAATTCTTCACGTAATTGGCGGAAGAAGGTATGTAAACGGCTCGTTAACGGGATCAAGAAAAAGCTTCAAAAGTTTTTCGGATTATAAGTTTTCGATTCGTGGAAGTCCGTGAACATATGGCTTATACGCGGAATTACAGTATATTCGTGCGAAAATCGCATGCCCCTCTTCTAGTTTTTAGATCCGAGAGAAAGATACGAAAAATCCGGAATTCCGGGGTAGTGCCGGAATACAATCACCCCTGCCCCTTTGTTTTTATTATTTATTTCTTCATTAGTGGAAATAGAAGTTGGGGCAGGATGAACTTAACATCCTTCTTTATCTTAGTTGAATGGTCAAGGAATAAGATTTGTAGATTTCGCTATTTTTTCTTTGCATTTCGGAGATTTTTCAACTATCAGGGCTATGAATTTTATTTCAACTGTATTAAATTTGTGATCCAGTGGAATATAATAGGACAAATTTTCTTGTTTGGACTTGTGAATTACCGCTGCTCACATGTATTCCATGTTGTGGTTAACAAACTACACCGTTTACCACAATAAAAAATAATGTCATTTGCAAAAAAATAAATAAATAAAACATAAAAAAAATAAAAAATGTGTAGCCTATTAACTTCCAATAAGTAAACCCTTAATAAACAACATTAATGAAAAAAAACATGAAAGATAGTGAGAAATGTTGTTCTCAGAATCAATGAAATGCGACTTTTTTCATAAAAAAAGATTCCAGAGATCCCAGTTGTAAGTAATCGAATTGAAAACTGTACTAGAGTCTGCCTCTCTGCTAATACACTTAGCCATAGTTAATATCTTGGACATGTTCATTTTAAATACAGGCAAACCTCGTTTATGTCAAGTCACTGGGAGACAGAAAATTTGTTCACCATCAAATTAGTTCATGTTATCAGTTCAGAAATTTCTTTTGATAAAAATCTTACTATACACTGTCATTTTCTATTATTTATATCTCTTACCTATTTGTGTTTTCTAATCTCAAATTTCAATTATGAATATGTAAATTAATTTTGCGCTTTTTTCTTAATTTTGCGCTTTATATTAAGTTAATAACTTCTATACTTCTCATAATAAACGCAACCACAAACTCATAAAAAAATAAAATTAAGTTATAAAGGAAGAAAAAATAATCGACGACAGCTCGCTGCTTTAGTTTCTTATTTGCACACATGTTTTACAAAAGTCTTCTACCATGTCAACAGTATCCGAAAAATGATTCAAATTTTTATTTTGCATGACAAAAGAATGAGTAGTTTTTCCGCTTCTTAAGCATACATCAGATTTCTTCACTTAGTCGATTCAACAATGTCACGTAGTATTCGCTTTTTATATTTCGTCTTTCTCAAGATAGCCGATGAACAAAATACCATGCGCGTCTCAAAATACTGATGTCATAACCTTTCCTGGTGACTTAGTGAGATTTTGGTCATTTTAGACAAGTGTCACTGACTGAGCCACGATGGCTCAGGGGATAGAGCGTTCGCCTTCCAATGAGGTGAACCGGTTAGATCCCAGTGATGGCTGGTTGATACAAATTCCGCATCCGGCTTGCACCGACCACAGTGCTGACGTGAAATATCTGCATTGGTAGACGGATCATGGGTTCCCTTGCAATCTGGCTAACTGTGGGAGGTTCTCGTGGTCTTCCTCTCCATGTAACCCAAATGTGGGTTAGTTCCATCAAAAAATCCTCCACGAAGGCAAAATTATCGCCCAATACTTGATCCAGAAGTTCTCTTGTCTTCTGGATTGGGTTCAAAATTACAAGGATACGGAGTTAAACATTAGTAGTCGTAAGCCCAAAAATTGGGTCGGCAATTCAACTACGGTTGTAAAATAATATTTAAAGTGTCACTGACTGCTTTTTACTCAGAATACGATTGTCTTTAATTCAGTTGTTTATAATAGTGGGTCCATATTTCATCCAATGTCACATACTGACGCAGGAAATCATTTTTGTCTCGCTTGAACTATTCCATACAACGCTTTGAATTGAATAGCATTTTATCCAGTGTGTTCAGAATTACGAAACTGGAGACACTGAAACTAAAACCATGGATAAGGGTTTTAACTAAAATTACTGAAACCTGCAATTGAAACAAACCCCACAAACACAATTCAAGCAAAAACTATCATTGTCTCCTCTCGAGGAATTCATGCTCCTTTACCCTTCGTTATTTTGAATGCTTATTAATTTTACTCGAAAAGTACTACTTAATGAAAAATTTGTTGTTTGTTCAGTAATTGTTTTCTAAGTTTAATTGAAAGTTATAAAAAGTAAGGAGATGATTTTTATTGTTCCACGGGTAACTACGGAATAAAATGTATGAAACATTTGTATATTCAGAGATGCCAACTGCTCTGGACACGCCAAAATAATTTAAAAAAACGGTAAATAACAACAAAGTTAATTTTGCAAATATTTGACTATTTTTGTTTGCTTTATGAAAGATATAGCATGACATAATTACTATAAAGTGGGGAATTATATGAGCCTACTAATTATTTAGAAATAGTGGTGGATAAAAATCTAATAAATTGAATTTATTAAACTAAGAATCACAATTAATAAACTACCACTTTAAAATATATATTTGCTCTCCGGAGCAAGTTGGCATCTCTGTATATTAACCGTTTTCATGGCGAATTAAGAAAGGTTAAATCAAACAGTTTTGAAATTTGATAAATTCACTAAAGAACCTTTAAAGACAATAAAATAAAAAAATTGGGTGAAAACATTCGTTAAGTGAGTTTTTGACGACGTTCCATTTTTGGAACATTTGCTTTTGGCGTGAATTTTTTCTACTGATTGTGGTTACGATAGCTTCAACTACATTCCAGTGTATAATTTCTGTCAGAACAAAATGATATCCACTTAGAAGACCATGAAAATATTAAATATCTCTTTGAGAAATATATTAACAGTTAAAACTTTTTTAAAGCATGAAATGATTATATATTATCGAAATATTGACGATATTCTCTGGAATGGTTTTTAAAATACGTCTATATAGGAGCACAATTTATGAGTTTTTGACAATTTTTCAAAATTGCTTTCCTTTTTGTCAGTTCCGTTGTGTTAGCTCACCGAATTTCACTTTATTATTCGTTTTCATTATAGGACTTTAACTTTTTTGTTTTACATTTGCTCTTGACTCAAGGATTTGATTTCTACGTCATCTTCGTCAATATTACTTTTCAAAATAATATTCTACAGATATGGAATGGCATAACTGGGCCTAAATTATTTTCATCTATGTTTTACGTGCATATAAAAACTCCTGGTTCATTTGGCTGAAGTTGATAAATAGTTATATCTTCCAAACTGAATCCGAAAATCTTTTTAACAAAGCCAATACTTGTTGTACCGTTATGCGTGTCTTACTTATGGGACAAAAAGAAAACGAAATGTGTAAATGAGACGAATAAAAAAAAAGGACAAAATTTTTCTAGAACTCAGTCTGTGACACCAAATTTATCACACAGGTAAAATAAATCACAAAAATTAGAAAGGAAGAACTATCAATAACAATAAGAATCTATGCAATAACATTGCTGAGAACGCATTGAAAAACACTTTAATGCTAAATTTTAACTGTATCATTGTCAAATAATTCAAAAAAAAGCATTACAGCCCCCCTGAAAATCGTATCTCTATCAGAAAGATTTTTTTCTCCAAAATAACAAGAAAAAGTCACAGAGTATGTAAGAGTACATATCTTACTACTTCCTAGGTATTCCGTCTTTGTCATCCTGTTATGTAAGAGTACCATCCATTATTTGAAAATTCCACCCTCATATTTATATCAAACGAATCGAACTTTGAGACGAACATGTCACCTTCCAATTCAAACATCATTATTTATTTTGAATGAGTGTCATGATATCAATTGGATGAAATGCACACAACGTAACTCAATGCATCATTTGAAAGGTATAAGTAACCCTTGAAACGCCAATGCTCCAAAAATAAAATATTCAGTTTTAAACTAATATTTTAAACTAAAAAAATTTTTAATAAAATTTCGAATTCAATACCTAACAAAGGGTTGTTTTATCCCTTTAAAAGCTTGAAAGTATTGTAGCCGTATTATAAGAATTGGATTTTTGGTAAATGATATAACAAGCAGGAAAAAACTTTACAAATTGTATCAAATTTCCATAATTCATTTAAAAAAATACCGTAATTATGAAAACAGAACCATACTAAATGAAACAATCAATACTTCATAGCATAAATTTTAAATACATGAAAAATAATATTATTCAGACTTTAATTGCTCAAATTCCAAGTTCCATTTTTGGAGCATATGCAGTTAATAAATTGATCATTTAATAAATGAATCACAAATTAATACATATTCGTGGAAAAAAATAAAAACAACACCTAAAGTTAATTATTATTCATAAACGCCGAGGTTGAACAATAGGACCATTTCTGAGTTTACGATTATCAATGTTTAACTCCGTAGTCTTGTGAATTGGATTCCCACCTACAACACTAAGGAACTGCTGGATCAGCCATTGGGACAAATCAGTCATTGCGAAGTTCTTTTTAATGGAACTAATCCGCATTTGTGTAACATGGAGAGGAAAACTACGATTAGCAAAATTCTCCCATGGCTAGCCCGACAGCAAGGGGAGTTTAACCCATGATCCGTCTACTATTTAGGTTATGATAAGTGTGAGTCGGGATACATTATGATCGGTACAACGTTATGATAGGTGTGAGTCGGGAGTAGAATTCGCAACAATCAGCCATTGCTGAGATTCAAACCCAGATCACCTCTTTAGGAGGCGAATGTTTTATTCATTGAACCAGGTTTCTGACATAAAAAAAGCAAGAAAGGTGGGATCAAATTATCAAAACCAGCTTGATTTTCTATTAATACATGGATGGGTTTCGAACTTACGCCTCACAACACCTGTCTGTTTTGCTGAGCAATCAAATAGATTTTGGTGTTTTCAGTCCCAACTTCTTCTGTAAGGATTCAACATATTTCTTTGTAACACTCTAAAGCATAGTTTTCTGACTTTTTTAAAAAATTATTCTAAAATTTATATTAAGTGTGGTATTTACAGAGCACTCTGAATCAATCAAGCAAGTGACAAACTGTAATTTAATTCAATTAAATACAAATCTTAGAAATACATTTATTAAAATATTTCATACAAAATTTAAAACAACTCTCGCAATTAAAATGAAGTCCTTAGAAATAAAACAATAAGTTCATTTCACACTTGTAAATAAACGTTTAAAAAAAGTTCTAGAATAAATTATTTTCTTAATGACTAAGCGGAGGAGTCATGACTTGTCTTATTCATTCGGTAATATTTATACAGTTCTTCAAAACAGTCTCACTCTGATGCAATCTATCTTTAAATATGGTACAAAATGTACAGGATGAACAGTTATTTTTTAACTGGTTCACTGGTAAGCTCTGTTCGAAATACCCCTCATTGGCCTCCTCTCCGTCTGTGAATGAAAGTTATAAAAGACAAAGAATTTTTAATTTTTCAACATAGTAAATAGCATATATATAGTACATAATATATAAATAATATATAGTAAATACGTTGTCCACTATATAAACATACACCAAACAAGTGACAAGTAACAACATACGGTGCAAAAATCTTTTAATTTAATGATAGGATTTTAGCAAACTAAAATGCATAATAATTTCAGTAATTAATCTTAAATATGCTAAAATATTTGTGCAAATATTTAAAGCTAAGAAATCAGGGGCAAAATGGTACTTTCTCTGGACAAAAGTGTACTCCCAAAGTTTTGGGGCCATACTTTTTCAAACCTCCCCGCCACCATGTTTTTACAGTCGAAAAAATCTACTGTATCTTTATTCAGAAAAATTATGTTTTTATGTCTGATTTAAAATATCATTTGCATTAATTAATAAGCATATTTAAGTTTAGCCCCTTTAGCATTGAGATAAGATGGCATATTATGTGCATATCAAACCAATCACTAGATAAAAAGCTACAAGTTACACATTACAAGTAACGAAAGTACAAGTCCCAAGCACCTAATATTTGCTTTCATCTTTCTTTACTTGTATTTTAACTTTTACTTCACTACTTTTAAAATGTATTACCTTTTCTTGTATCCTAACACCTTTTAAAATAAGTAATTTTTCTTCTACGTCATTGCAAGTGTAGTTTTTTTCCTAGTATTTTCCTTAGTAATTTACAAAAAAAGTACCCTTTTTTATTACAAAACTTTCTTTCTGGCACATATACCCAGATATCTAGATATAATTTCTTCTTCGCGAATTATCAACCGAATTTTACAACTTTAGGTACTCAATATTAATTATATTCTGCTTTTAAAAACCAACACTTCTTAAGCTCTGCCTGAAAATAGAGTATTAGTATTATCATTACGTACTTGTTTTCTTTTGCTATCATTCTTTGCTTTTATCGAATGTATTGTTATGCTCATTTTGTCCGTACAGCATATTTTTAACTACCAATTATAGCATATTTTTCTTTCCGTATTCATCTCAATATAATCATATTGAGAGAAGATCAAAAGAAAATACTTGGTCTTCCCGTTTCGTTACTTTATAAAAGAAAAATATTTATAATTATATAAGTGACAAATAGTCCCCCATAGTATAATAGCATCACATAGCATGACAAATAGTAAAATAGTAGTCAAATGTAAGCAGTGTCTCGTGCTTTCGTGACACAGGTTCCGGGTTCTACAGTCAGACCTGGCAAGTTTTCCTCAGCCTTTTATCCCTTCAGTAGATCGTATAAATTTGTATCAAGCATAGTTGGGGATTAAACATAGAAGGTTCCGCACTCGACTGAGCCTGCTCCCAAGGTCATTGTATGAGCACAAAAAGCTCTGGCTCTACATGGGTTGAGTATAGTCAAATGTATTCAATGCAAAATGACTATCTCGTAAAATTCACGAAATTGTTTGTAGTCAAATAATTTAAAAATGGAATCATAAAAATTTTTTAGTCTTATACTTAAGACTTTTCAAAAGATTTATCTAATTTTTGCAATTTTAGATTTTTTAAATATACCTACCTCATTATTTTTATCTTGTGTGTTCCAATATACTAACATTATTTATTTATTGCTTTGATGAAAAAAAAAAAAACTTTTTATTTATAAATCGTTACTTAAAAGTAATATTCCTTCCATAGCTCTGGATAGAAACACAAACTTTACAAGGTAAATAAATAAAACATTAACAATTCATACAAAATTTAACCAAAACTAAGAACTAACAAAACAAACTAACTAAACATTACCAACTAACAGAAACAAACTAACTTAGCATCAACAACAAGCAAAAGCAAGCAAAGTAAAACATTTAAACTGTAAAACATAACCTAATTTTGATAATTAGTTATAATGTAATGACTTCATAAAAATTATTTGTATTTATAGTTTCTTCTGTATTATTAATATGCAATTATGGCAAATTCTTAATTTACATTCTTCAGATCTTTTAGGAAAAAAATAAAAAAAATTAATCTAAGATTTAAGCCAAGCTACCTTATTTATTTTTGGCTAATTTTATGTTAATTTAATTAGTTTTTTATAATTACCATTTCTGCATTATCTAGCCGAGGAGCTGGGGAAAAATCTTCGGAATGTGAATTTTTCCTTTGCCTTTGGAAGAAGAAAAAAAAAGTAAGAAAACATATTCATAACAGATTAATAACAGTTTAAACTTTAATTTTTCAACCTTATCTAGATCCATTGGGGCAAAATCTAGATATTCCAGTCATGGTCTTTTGGAACATATTATTGCACTGTTGTTGAGACAATTTAGAATCGTGCTAAGATCAAACTAAAATTGTTGCTAGGGATGTAAATTGATACTGTGTGTTTGTTTCAAAGGAATCACGAAAATCATAATCCATTAAATTAGAAATAGATGAAACATCTTCAAACATGAAATGAGAAACATCTTCAAAATTTAAAATAAGTTATTCCAAATGTTTCCTTAATTGATCATAATCCGATTCATGATTCTTCCAAATAAAGATAAATGTCCAAATCTCAATCTAATTGAAAAAATGCTGAAATTGAAATAACTAGTCATTCCCTTGGTAGAAACAAAATAAACGGGGCAAGCAATTTTGATCACGAAAAAATGAAAAAATTTCGATGCTATCATCATCAAACCATGAAGCAAACTTTGTGTGCGTGGTTTTGTTCAACTACAGTATAATCACCAGGTAGCAGTGTGCGGAAAAGAAAAGAGGGAAAGTTCTTTGAGTTTCGAAACTATATCATCGCTTTGAATATGAAACAACTAATCGAATATGAACATCGAAATTAAAATAACTAGACTTTCCTTTTGAAGAAACAAAATAAACTGAGCAAACAATTTTACGCATGAAAAATTGAAAAAGTCCGATGAAGCAAACTTTGTCTGATTTTAACTACAGTATAATCACCAGGTAGCAGTATGCGGAAAAGAGGAAAAATCCTTTGAGTTTCGGAACTATATCATCACTTTGAATATGAAATAACTAATCGAATACGAACATCGAGATTGAAATAACTAAACTTTTCTTTAGTAGAAACTAAATAAACTAAGCAAACAATTTTGCGCATGAAAAAGTGAAAAAGTCCGATGAAGCAAACTTTGTCTGCGTGCAACTACAGTATAATCACCAGGTAGCAGTATGCGGAAAAGGGGAAAAGTCCTTTGAGTTTCGGAACTATATCATCGCTTCGAATATGAAATAACTAATCGAATATGAACATCGGAATTGAAATAACTAGACTTTCCTTTGGTAGAAACTAAATAAACTGAGCAAACAATTTTGCGCATGAAAAATTTAAAAAAATCGATGAAGCAAACTTTGTCTGTGTTCAACTACAGTATAATCACCAGGTGCGGAAAAGGGAAAAAGTCCGCTGAGTTTGAAACTGTATCATTGCATACTGAAAGAGCTCTGGCCGAGGTATAGCAGACGAAATATATATATACTGGGCCAATACCCATTGTCAACATTAATAAAATATGGTATACTACTTCCATTGAAATTTTTCTCAAAATTTAAATTTTAAGAAAAATTCTTCTCATTTTAATATTAAAGATAATACATTAATTTTTTCAGTTCAAATATTTTGTATTATTTTTAATTATTAATTTTTGTATTAATTTTTGCTTAACAAATAAGAGAAAATTGAAATTAAAAAGAGACTTTTTTTTGTTTTACTTTCAATTTCATTATCGCATAAAAACTACTTCAAAATGACTAGTTCAGCACTATGAAGACTTTTAATATTCAATAAACTTTATGTGTTATACCCACTGAAAATATCCCACCCTCAAAAAAAACGTTACTTTTATAACGTATTTAAAGCAACACATTTTTCTTTTAAATTTACTGTTCATCACAACATTTACACTTTTTGAGGTGCATTTTTTCTGTAGCAGAGAAATAACAATTACAACAAATACAAAATATCTAATCTATGTGCAAAGGTAATTCTAGCTTCCCAAATACCAATAAACTGGCTACCACAAATATACTAGCCACTAGTTTTTGATAACAGTTGATTAGCTATCATTTAAAAATAGAAAAGTTATACCTACTTAACAACATAAACAATAACTGCAAGGATTAAAACGCCAAGAATGGTGCCAAGTACTGCTCCAACAACAACCGTCTTTTTATGTGCACCTAAAAAAATAGTATGTAAATATTTTTCAATTCAAAATCAAACCTTAACTGTCGTTTTCTTCCTTAATTGCTAAAAACTAGAAATGAGATAAATAATAGAAAACTTTATAGTTTTATTGCTATATTCAAATATTAGACACTTACGGAATAATAGATTTTATGTATACAAAAACAGACTAGAATATATAAATCACATAGAATTAAAAATATAATTTTTTTAACATCTAGCATTAAATTTATTACTCTAAGTTATTTTATGTTTGTTTGTACCTAAAAACGTTCCTTAATATTTCTTTATATGCACCGAGAAAATACATAAATATAAGCATTTCTCAAATCTAATAATAAATCTGACGTATTCAAAGTTAAATCTGATATATTTTCTTCCAAATTTCTACAAATGAGGACAATGGGATACCTGCAAGTGACGTAGTGTGAGCATTTCTATTCTGATTGGTTGTTGCAACGAGGCATTCGTTTGCTTTAGCAACTGGTTTTTTCTCCCTATTTTCAGTAAGCCACGACCGTCAAATATCATTTCTCTTAAGAGACAAATTTTATATTCTTTTACAAATATTCTTTCTTTGAAGATTCTTTCTCAAAGATTTCTATTCTTTCGCAATATATTTCTTACTCAACACAAAGATAGGTACGAAACCAAGTGGAATATAAATAATCTAATTATGCATTGAAGTTCAAAAAAGTACCATTTTACTCTCCGGTACCGGTAAAAGTACCGGTTATTAAAAAAGTACGTATATAATAAATCTAAGTGAAAGAAGTAGATGAGAAATAATTACATTTTAAGAAATTCGATGTGTGATATAGCGTTGTATTTAATTAACCACGTTAATCGGCATTCTAGCTTATGTGAATAAACTTAGCACGACTTTAACACGCCATCATATTTAATTATATAACGTAGAAATATAAATCTAATCATACAATAAATTCAATTTACTAAGTCAATATTGATACATGAAAACTTTAGGATTTATTTTTTCAAAACAGATGGCAGCACTTAGAGATTTTATTGCTCATTGATTAGACTTTCCAACACAGGCGTCTGCACTTGATTGTTTTCTCTTACTGACTCGAATTATTTTTATATTATTACTTTTATTAACTGTAACTTTCATTTTACTTACATTTATTTATATTGTGTTTTGAAGGGGACGTTTCATTAATTGATTTAAATTTTATACCTTTTAGGTGTGATTCATTTTCAGATTTTTAGTGCTTTTAAATTGTGGTAAAAGTTATATTTTTGTCTTTTCATTAAGGGGCCTCGGGGCACTGTTAGTTTTGGTTTAATCCATTAACAACAGAAAGGCTCCTGTGTGTTTGCAGGCAGTGTGTCCCCTGATGAAGTACTGTTCTGCAAGCACACATTTATATTTTAAATATATTTTTAAGATTTTATTTATTTCTACTGCAGAAATATAAATGTAATAATAAAGGTGAGAAATAAAAATAGAAAAATCTCATTACCCGAGAGAGAAAAACGATTTAAAAAAAAGCAAGTAAACCCAACGTGGCTGAGAGATGCAAATCAGAGTAAAATGTATTTCCACGAGCTATGGAGGATTCGTAAGGAACTAATATCATAAGGAACATATTCATATGAATAAATCAAGGTTAAGTTAAATCAAGGCATCAATCTGAATTGATGTGACAGGGGTGGCATTGTCGAAATTGGATTTATGCCTAAGATTCGAACAATGTGCAGAAATTGATGATTTTTCGACTGTTACTTCTGTTTTGTATATTTTTGAAATCGAAACATTTGTGAAATCGATCAAGTAGGTGTCTTAATTCGTAGTGATCCATCTCAATCAGTTAAAAATATAATAGTTCAGAGAATAGAAAAACAGTCAATATAATTAACAGGTTTTCATAGTTCTGACATTCATATAAATATGAAGGTTTTATCTATTATTTAAAATTATAAATGAGATCAAGTCGGCAACTCCATTTATAACATTGTTTCAGCGCTTTTACTTTTTTTTAAACTTTTTTTCATTTCTGAGAAGTGTTCATTCATTGTTAGTTTTTAAACAAAATAACCGTATGTTACAAAACAAAATACTTTACCTGCTAAAGCTACGTCTTTTTTATTACAGTAAGAGCCAGAGTAACCAACTTTACAACTAAAAAAAAGACAACATTTTAAGTAATAAGGCATAAAGAGGAGATAAAATATTTAATTAAAAGAATAATATTTATGATAGAATAACATTCTGACCATGATTTCCCGCATTATCTTCATAATTATTTAATATTATTAGGAGGCTCCATTCCCTTCTCACCCCACTCACCAACCCCCGTAATTGCTTCTTATTTATCACTGTCCCCCCTCCTTAAACGTACATATTTTCTTAAAAAACGCAAATATTTTGTTTTTAAAATGTACCATTATTGTAGTTGTATATAATATTTTGTTAGTATTTTAGTTGCAACGAAATGGACGATTACCTGGATTTAAAAAACAATCATTTGAACTTGAAAAAAAAGTTTCATATAAAACACAGAATATGTAACTCAATAATAATAAATAAATGAGAAATGATTTTACTTGTGGACCGAACTTAGAACAATTTAAATAAGGAACGGCCCTTTCTTATCGCCCTTAGTTAATTTTTATTTTATTTTTAATTTCTCCAAAAATTTTAAGAATTATATCTGAAATCACATTATCTGCCTCCTTTTTTCGCTACTTTTGATTGACCTCCACCAAAGCGAGAGTTTATATAAACAAATATTTCGTTAGGGAAAAATAAATTTTCTTCAACCATGGATGAATGTTCAATATTTGAAGCAAATATACTGGAAAAAAAAGTCACGAAAAAGAAATTAAATTTGAAAAAATTTTAAAAAAAATAGAATTCTGAAACAAAATTAACAAAATGGGTATTTTTCAGTACCACAAATTTAATTCCGTTGGTGCATTTCAGTGGGCAACACATTGACCAGACGTGGTCTTTTTTCCAGACAAGTTTAACAGTTTATGATTCCCTAATAAACTGTCAAATCTTAAATTTTTTTCATTTCATTTCCTTTGGATCAAGTATGTTATTTTATTTTATAACCGTCGTTGAACAGCCGACCCAATTTCATGGGTTTACGACTACTTACGTTCAACTCCGTAGCCTTGTAATTTTGAACCAATCCAGAAGACAAGGAAACTCCTGGATCAGTACCCCCAGAGGTATTGATTTGTTGTGGGAACATGGAGGACTTTGAGACTCGACAGATATAACGTGCATCAGTCACCATTTACTACATGGGGAGTCTTCGGCCGGCGAGGATCGAACCCACGACCTCTTGGATATGGGCCCAGCGCCCTACCGACCAGGCTATTGGGAGAAATTTGCCGTCGTGGAGGATTTCTTCTGATTGAGCTAACCCGCATTTGAGAGAAAGACCATGAAAACCTCCCACGGTCAGCCTGATAGTAAAGGGACTCTAACCCATGATCCGTCTACCACTAAGGATATTTCACGCCAGCACTGCGTCGGTGCAAGCCGGATGCGAAATTTGTATTGACCAGCCATTGCTGGGATTCGCACCCACTTCACCTCATTGAAAGGCAAACGCTCTATCCCCTGAGCCATCACGACTCTCCCATATTATAATTGAAAGCATCAGTTTTTATATTTGCTTAAATAATTTCAAATACATGAACACAGTAAAATTAATATTAAAGAGTTCAAACTCACGACCGCACTTCTGGCAAAACTATTGCATTCATATTTTCCCGATTACGGCTACCCCTCAAGATTAGAAGGCCGGGATTGTCTGGTTGGTAGGGCACTGGGCACATGTCGAAGAGATCGTGCGTTCGATCCCCGCCATCCAAAGATTCCCCGCCTAGGAAATGGTAGCTGATGCACGTTAAATCTGTCGGGTCTCAAAGTCCTCCATGTTCCCATAACAAATCAATACCTCTCAGGGTACTGATCCAGGAGCTCCCTTGTCTCCTGGATTGGGATCAAAATTACAAGGATGCGGAGTTGAACATTGGTAGTCGTAAACCCAGAATTGGGTCGACTGTTCAACGACGGTTATAAAATAAAATAAAATAAAATAAAATAAAATACCTTTTAAGATAATAATTCTTCGTAAAAAAAAAGTATATTTCTACTTCGTCACAGAAAGTATGTTTATGTATCTGATTTCTTAACTATAACAATGATAGTCTGCTCAAATTAAGTAGTATATTTGTAGTTAAAGAGTCATGCTATTAGGATTGCATCCTAATAAGTTAAAATCTGATTATTTGATCAAAATGATTTAAATGTTCATTTTTTTGCGCAATGTTTATAATGAATCAACTTTAATTTATTTGAAAAGTAGTAGTAGTTTGTAAGTTTGTTTATAGGAAAAACTATGATTTCCTCCTTTTTTTTTAATTAGATAGAAAAGTACCAAACTTCTGAATACATTCTTTTTCGTGGAAAAATTTGTTTTCGAAGTATGAGTACCTTACTAGTTGTTTTTTTAATTTATTTTTCACGTTTTTTAGTTAGAATTTTGAAATTTATGTTTAATCCTTTCTGACAAGTTAATATTCTCAAGCATTATTTTCATAGTCAATTTATCCCCAAATCAATTTTTTTATAAATTAAATTTAAATAATTTTCTGATTAACTAGAGTGCTCATTTCAGTTGAAGTTTTGTGACTGATGCTAAAACAAATTATATTTATTTCCTAGTTTGCGCAAGTTAAATTGATCACAAATAGAAATTTTGACAGATTTCAGACACATTAACTGTATATAAATAAAATTAAAAAAATTACAAAAATTATATTTTCCAAGCTGGAAAATGTGGAATAAAGTTAATTTTTTTAAGAACTGAAACGAAAAACTCAGAGTGTATAATTTCTGTAACAAAATTTTATCAACTCCGAATCTTGTCTCTGTTTAAAAAGTGATTAGACGCCCTAATTTCTTCAACAAAATTAAAATTATTAAAACTGACTCCAACAAAATATTTTTTTCTTCCATTTTTAGTTTACTTTGAAAACGAAATTTTTAAATTTTTTCTATCTTTTTTTAGTCTACTTGAAAAACGTAATTTTTAAAATAAATTTTTTAAACTGTAATAGCATATAACTACTAATAATATCACCATCTTAGTGCATTATTTATGATAATGAATGATATAGTTTTTTTTTTCAAATGGCAGGCACTGAACTTTATTCTTCGCCTAAGAAGATGCCGGAATTGTTACTCATTTCACGTTACCCAGTGAGCACCTGTGAACCAAAGTCACGGAGGTGAGCAACATTGCCTACGCCACACTGCCACAAACCCGTTCATAGGGTGGGCCACATTCACACATCGCACACAACAGAGTAAACACAAGAGAGAAACATTCATGCCCAGAGCGGGATTAGAACCCGCAGCCATTGGTTTCGCATAGTCAGGCGCTCTAACCGCTCGGCCACCTGGCCGGCATATAAATGATATAGTAAAATTTCCGATGTTTTTTCTGCAATATTTCCAATTTACAATCTTTTTTCAATATTTTTTTCACAAGGGCCTTGCGGTAATAGTAAAATTAATTTTAAATGAAATAAAAAATAGTTGTTTCAAATTGCTTAAACAAAATGAAAGGCATTACTGAAATATTTAAATGTTTAATATTTTATAAATAGGGATATGCAACAAAATCAAAGATAAAATTTAATAACGAATAAGTTTGATTATAAGCTTTCATCTCTTTTGTTTTATTTCAAGTTAAATCCGTGATTCGTAACTTACAAGTTCAAAAACTTGCTATCATAAAAATTTGAATATTGAATTAATTTACCTGCAGTCAACCATGCCACCCGAAGTAAGCGAACATTGTCCATCAGAGCAAGGATTTGGATCCTTGCATGCGTCTAAAAGACAAATAAACGAATGTCAAAACCATATTGTATCCTCCTAATTCATAGCTGCAAACCTCTACATTTTTTAAAGATCATTTTTCTCAGTGATAATAATACTAAATTTGCAGATTTTGTTAGCACATTTCTTTAATCTTTCGTTACGAAAGTCCGCTCCGCTCAAGTGACGCGGCTAAACGGTGCACCGCGAAACGAAGTGAGCACATTGCATGTCGATAAACTGATGTTCGTTTTTCCTTATTTAAGAGTTGTTTGACAATGCATTTGGATATCTTGAAAATATTATAAATAAAAGCGTAATCGACTTCCAAAACATAATTAGTACATTCAAATTATGCTTTTAGTGGTATTAATGGTTATTAAATAGTTTCACGTGGTTGTAGTTAAATACGACTCTCATACACACAGGTCATTACGTGAATGCCGGCTAAATACTGCGCTGATACACTCAGATCGCCATGTGGATGGTAGCTAAATACGACACCAATACATACAGGTCATTACGTGGATGGCCGCTAATTACTGCGCTCGTCCACTCAGCTCGTCATGTGGATGCCAGCAAAATACGACGCTCATACACACAAGTTATTACGTAGATGCGGGATAAATATTACAATCGTAGACTCGGATCGTCATGTGGAGGCCAGCTAAATACACTTCATGCCAGTTAAATACAACTCTCATACACACAGGTCATTACGTGGATGCCGGATCGTAGTAGTCGGAATAACGAGCACATTAACGGTATCGTTAAAGTGCAATATTTGTTCCTTCCATCGACAAATTTGTTAATTATTTGATTATATTGACTTGATTTTTCAGATATCCAAAAAACTAAATAAATAATTTTATGCTTAATTCACAGAACAGATAAGTATTTTTAACCACAATACAAAGATTGCTCGAAGTTAAAGGTGCGCTTTATATTTCAGGCATTGGAACACTAATACAGTCAGACCCCGCTATAGTGAACACGGTTTATAGTGAACTCCCGGATATAGTGAACGAAATGTTCGTTCCCGTGCCTTGCTATAAGCGTATAATGTTATTTTTTGTGGATATAGTGAACCAAAAAAGTGAAGAAGTTGGATCTAATGAACTTTTTTCTGTCTTTGACTGATTTTTTTCTTCATTTTTTTGGAATAATTTTGAATTTTCTACTTCAAAATAAATAGATATACCGACTTTTAAAACCATCTATAGAGGGGAATGTAGAGATAAGTATTTTTCTTGTTTCATTCTTTTATCTCACTTCCCCATCCCTAAACCTGCCAAGCAGATGTTTCCAACCCAGGTAGATGATGCACCTGTAAGGTGTCAGTGGGATCAATATGCATTTTCTGTCAGAGGGAATGAGTAATTATTCATTATTCGTCAAAGGGTTGGACACTAATCTGTGTTGATAAGGACCTCATTTCAACTCCTTTTTGCTCTCAGTTCAGTTAAAAAAAGCCTGCAAACCAGTGTCTCAAATTCAACTATGGCGAGTAGTACACGTAAAACGTTCTCCATTGATGATAAAATGGGCATGATCAGAAAAATTTAAAATGGATGTAATCAAACTGATATTTTCAGGGAATATAAACTCTCCAAATCTACAGTTTGTAATAGCTGGAATAATAGACAATTTCTGCTCATGAAAAAAAAATTAGATAGCAGAAAAAAGTTGAGAAAAGCAGATCGCAAGGATGTTGAACAAGGATGTTGTCAACATTCGAAGAAGCCGCAATCTTCCAGTATCTGGACAAATGTCGATGAATTTACTAGGCGATTTTGTGAGACTACTTTTATGTGCTCGAATGGCAGGTAAGACAGGTTTGAAAAGCGGAATAACAGAAATTCAAGATCTGAGAGTCGGGAAGTGTTTCCATATCTGATATTCAGGATTGCTCATCAGCTAAAGATTACAATTTTTTTTTTGTACGCAAGACGAAGAGTTTTTTTTGCTACTACATAATATTTTTCAATCATTTATTTGAGTAATGTGTAATAAAAGGGAGGAGTTTGGGAACCATAAAGTTAAATTGCTTGCGTAACGGATATAGTGAACTCCCAGTTATAGTGGACCGAAACTTTGGTCCCTTGAAGGTTCACTATAGCGAGGTTTGACTGTAGTTAAATTACAAACTCTTGAAACTACTTTGTAAGAAGACGAAATGTTCGCATCTGTTACATACCTATGCATCCTTCCTGATTCTTATCTTCTACTTTATCTTTCTTCAGCTTATAGTTTTGAAGACACTTGCAGTAAAAGCTTCCTTCAGTATTGACACAAGAAGTGGTTTCCTGAGGGCAGGTATGTGACCCATCGTTGCATTCGTTTACGTCTACATGAAACAATAAAACAGTAAAGACTCTCATATTTTAATTATTGGGATATACACTACTTCTCATTAACTTCAGTAAACACAGTACTTTTTGAAAGAAATGCGTTTGCAGAGATGCCAACTGCCCCGGACACCCCAAAATAATTAAAAACACGGTAAATAACTACTTAGTTAATATTGCAAATATTTACTATTTTTACTTGCTTTTTAAAAGATATAGCATGCCAACTGCTCCGGACATGCCAAAATAATTTTTAAAAAAACGGTTAATAAATACAAAGTAAATTTTGCAAATATTTGATAATTTTTGCTTGCTTTTTAAAAGTTATAGCATGACATAAGCACTATACAGTGGTGAGTTATATAAGCCTACGTATTATTTAGAAATAGTGGAGGATAAAAATCCACTAAATTGAATTAATTTAACCAAGAATTACAATTGATAAACTACCACTTTAAAATATGTATTTGCTGTGCGGAGCGAGATGGCATCTCTAGTAAAGTAGTGAATTATATAAGCCTACGAATTATTTAAAAATAGTGGTGGATGAAAATACACTAAATTGAATTAATTTAACCAAGAATTACAATTGATAAACTACCACTTTAAAATATGTATTTGCTGTGCGGAGCGAGATGGCATCTCTAGTAAAGTAGTGAATTATATAAGCCTACGAATTATTTAAAAATAGTGGTGGATGAAAATTTACTAAATTCAAATTATTAAACCAAGAATCACAATTGATAAATTACCACTTTAAAATATATATTTGCTGTCCGGAACAAGTTGGCATCTCTGCGTATGGATATAAATTCTTGCGATTCTTGATCTTTATTTCTAACTATATGATTTGTTGGCGCACTATAAACTTTGCTCACCCAACAAAAAAATTTGCTTTGTGTATGCACGAGCTATGATCAAAACTATCTATTAATCTTCGTTCCATATATTGTATAGTTGCAGTACTATAATGCTTATACTGAGAAATATGCTGTATAAGGCATTGTTTATATAAAATAATACGACCCAAAATATCTATTCATCTCCAATTCAAATATAGTATAACTACAGTAATATCCTCCGTAAGAATTGGAAATACAATCTCCTATGACAGTGTTGGGACCATATGCTATAGCTAAAAATATCTGTTCTGCTTCTTTTATTATTTAGTATAATCACAGTATTATATACGTGAATAAGAGATATTCTGCAGAAAGCATTGTTTATTCCGCATAACAGGAACATAAATATTAGTTTATCACTCAGTCATATACAGTATAATTGCAATACTATATCAGAGATGCCAACTTGCTCCGGACAGCAAATAAATATTTTAACGTGGTAGTTTATCAATAGTGAATCTTGGTTTAATAAATTCAATTTAGTAGATTTTTATCCACCACTATTTCTAAATAATTCTTATTCTTATAAAATTCACCACTTTATGTTAAATTACTTATGTCATGCTATATCCTTCAAAACGCAAGTAAAAGTAGTTAAAGATTTACAAATTTACTTTGAAGTTATTTACCGTTTTTTTTTTATTATTTTGGCTTGTCCGGAGCAGTTGGCATCTCTGCTATATACCATATGAATAGGAGACAGTCATAATAGCGTGACGGTAATGTTGAAGTCACACGCAAGGACCACAAATATCTATTCATCCACTTTTAATATGTAGAATAAACAAAGCATTATCCTTTATATAATTAGAAGATATTAGATAGCAAACGGTATAGTTTATGCCACACGTTACCACCACTTACCACTATTATCTATTCATCTCCATTCTATATACAGCATAACATACCTGCCAACTTTTAATCCCTTCCATTATCATTTTTCTCAGTGGTATTAAAATGGAATTAAAACTTCAATTTTAAGCAAACAAATACGTTGCATTTGAAAAAACTTAAGTTGCCAACCATGATAGTACTGCATATTAATATATGTGCTTAATTTTTGAAAGAATAGTGGTGATCAAAATCATTTAAAAATTAAGTTTATAAAATAAAAAATTGTATATATTTACTACCACTTTAAATATGAAAATAAAATCTTCCGGAAAATCCGGAAGAGTTGGCAGGTATGGCATAATCAATTTTAGATACCTTACCTGTATTTACATCTAAGTTAATAAAAGATTAGTTCGTAAGTATAACACTGACCCTATATAACTCTAAACCACCTATTTTGAAGAAGAAGAAAAATTCAAATAAAAGATTTGACGCATTTTAAGATTTGTCTAGCAGTAATGCCTAAAGTGCTAGATTCTACGTGAAGTTAATTATCATTTTATGCAAATTGCTGTTATGCTGTTATTGCAAACTAGATAAGCTAATCATACATAGTGTATATGCCACTTTCAATTCATGAAATCGAACGGAAAGGTATGAAATAATCGATATTTTATTTCATCGTACACGAAAATGTCTACTGATTAATGAAAAACTTTAAAAAATATTCCATAGAATTACTATGTAAAGTATGGTATAATTCTTATAAATCATACTTTGCCTAAAACTGCCAGGCATTCAATATAATAGCTAGAGAGATTATAGAATTTCGAGGCTAACATACACTTAACGAACGAAATTGAAACATATTGAACTGAACTCTAATTTAAGTATACCATCGATATTATGTATNCAATACATACAGGTCATTACGTGGATGGCCGCTAATTACTGCGCTCGTCCACTCAGCTCGTCATGTGGATGCCAGCAAAATACGACGCTCATACACACAAGTTATTACGTAGATGCGGGATAAATATTACAATCGTAGACTCGGATCGTCATGTGGAGGCCAGCTAAATACACTTCATGCTAGTTAAATACGACTCTCATACACACAGTTCATTACGTGAATGCCGGCTAAATACTGTGCTCATACACTCAGATCGTCATGTGTATGCCAGCTAAATACGACACCAATACATACAGGTCATTACGTGGATGGCCGCTAATTACTGCGCTCGTCCACTCAGCTCGTCATGTGGATGCCAGCAAAATACGACGCTCATACACACAAGTTATTACGTAGATGCGGGATAAATATTACAATCGTAGACTCGGATCGTCATGTGGAGGCCAGCTAAATACACTTCATGCTAGTTAAATACGACTCTCATACACACAGTTCATTACGTGAATGCCGGCTAAATACTGTGCTCATACACTCAGATCGTCATGTGTATGCCAGCTAAATACGACACCAATACATACAGGTCATTACGTGGATGGCCGCTAATTACTGCGCTCGTCCACTCAGCTCGTCATGTGGATGCCAGCAAAATACGACGCTCATACACACAAGTTATTACGTAGATGCGGGATAAATATTACAATCGTAGACTCGGATCGTCATGTGGAGGTCAGCTAAATACACTTCATGCCAGTTAAATACGACTCTCATACACACAGGTCATTACGTGGATGCCGGCTAAATACTGCGCTGATACGCTCAGATCGCCATATGGATGGTAGCTAAATACGACACTCACACACACAGGTCACCTAGGGGATGCCGGATCGTAGTAGTCGGAATAACGAGCACATTAACGGTATCGTTAAAGTGCAACATTTGTTCCTTCTATCGAAAAATTTGTTAATTATTTGATTATATTGACTTGATTTTTCAGAGAGTTTTCAGCATTGCTCGAAATCAAAGGTGCGCTTTATATTTCAGGCATTGAAACACTAATAGTTAAATTACAAACTCTTGAAATTACTTTGCAAAAAGACGAAATGTTTGCATCTGTTACATACCTATGCATCCTTCCTGATTCTTATCTTCTACTTTATCTTTCTTCAGCTTATAGTTTTGAAGACACTTGCAGTAAAAGCTTCCTTCGGTATTGACACAAGAAGTGGTTTCCTGTGGACAGGTATGTGACCCATCGTTGCATTCGTTTACGTCTACATGAAACAATAAAACACTAAAGACTCTCATATTTTATATATTGGGATATACACTACTATGTATTATCTATTCATCTCCCTTTTATATACAGTATAATCAATTTTTGATACCTTACCTGTATTTGCATCTAAGTTAATAAAAGATTAGTTCGTAAGTATTACACTGATACTATATAACTCTAAACCACCTATTTTGAAGAAAAAAATCCAAATGAAGGATTTAACGCATTTTAAGATTTGTCTTGCAGTAATGCCTAAAGTGCTAGATTCTACGTGAAGTTAATTATCATTTTATGCAAATTGTTGTTATGCTGTTATTGCAAACTAGATAAGTTAATCGTAAATAGTGTATATGCCACTTTCAATGCATGAAAGGTACGAAATAATCGATATTTTATTTCATCGTATACGAGAATGTCTATTGGCAAATGAAAAACTTAAAAAAATATTCCATAGAATTACTATGTAAAGTATGTTATAATTCTTTTATAACATAATTTGCCTAAAACTGCTAGGCATTCAAAATAATAGCTAGGGAGATTATAGAATTTCGAGGCTAACATACACTTAACGAAACGAATTTGAAACATATATCCTAATTTAAGTCTGTAATTTAAACTATAACAATTACCTATTTTGAATGTCTTCCTTTATTTTAAAATTTAAAAATGTTTTAATTGATATTTATTTTTATTTATTTATTTATTTTATGTTATTGATTAAATTTTCTTCCTATTAAGGGCTTGGTTAAATACATTTTGCGAATAATTTTGTAACTAGATTTTTCTCAAATAGGGCAGCACTAAAATGTTATTTGCCGCATATTTTCTCTACAAATATATATATTTTCTGAATTACTTTGTTCTATTTAAGTACTGCTTTTTATTATTTTCTTCGCAAAACTTTGTTAGCTGTAAAATTTGTAAATCTCTCTTTAAAACATTTTTTACTTTTGCTGCATGCCAGTAAGTTTTTTTTCTGTTTTTTTTTTTTTTCATAATCATTTTCAACTGCATTTTTTTTAGCGATATAGTCACATTATAAAGAGTAATTATTAACTTAGAATAATTTTCTATTCAGAAATCTAAATTCGCATTTATTGTAAAGAACGTGTCCCGATGAAGACCTTTACGTTTTCCCATTAAAAGTTCTTCTATTTTATTTTATTTTACTCTTCTTTGTGTTTATCTATCTATCTCTCTATGTATATTTATATATCATACTAATCAAAGTTTACCTTCACAGTTGAATAGAGTTACAGCACCATATTTTCTTATACTTGAGTCAACAACTTTGTATCCCGCAGGGCACTTGCATTCAGTTTTGTCACATGTAGTGGCTCCACAGAATGGATCATGTTCTTGCCCAGAGCAAAAGTTCAATTCTTCTCCTTTGACTGAAAAGAGAAAAAGACAAATTATTTTTCTATTTACTGTGATAATTAGGCACTCTGTTGTGATAGGAGTATCGCATTTTGTACTTAAGAAGAAAAAATATCAAGTTTGTTGTCTTTCTCTTATAACAGCGTTAAATTATATTATAATATATAATTCTTTCCTTTTCACTGTCCCTGCTGTTGAGTTAAATGTAGTTTCAATGGCAATTCTTTTATTAGTTAAAATATTGTGTCCTGCTTTTTTCTCTATAATTATAATAAGTTATAAACTTCTTACAAATTCTTTATCTGATTTGACTTTGACCAAACCCAATTATAAATCAAAATGTAGCTCTCTTAAACATCTTTTTATACCTATATCATTATCTTTACTGAATTTTGCCATCTATACAATAAAATGTCGAAAAGTATCGATACATTTTTTAAATAAAATCGAATAGCATCAAGAGTATATATTGATAGAAATTGTGGTATCGATGCTTCATATTTTCATAAAATAAAGAAACATGAATTTATTTTATATATATATTTTTTTAAATAAAGGATAATTTTCTAAAATTATTAATTGTCAGCTTCTTTAAATTATCCAGTAAATTATCCCAGGCCCAGCTTTGGTAACTAACAAATCAAACGCACTTCAGTTCTGCAGTAAGAACGTACTTTAATACAGAACCCCTCTAATTTACGCTTTTACCTTAATTTGCGTTTAAAAAAAAGCACAAAAGTCCAATAAAAAGTACAAAAAAATTAATAAAATAATATTAACAATCATTGTATATTTGTAATGCCTGCGACGAAAACAGAATGTATAATATCTTTCAAGAGTTTGTTTTTAAAATCATTGTTAAGCATGTTGGAGCATGTTGTCCTAGTGAAAAAAAAAAGAATTCAAATAAGAATACATATTAAACAAAAAATAACAAATTAATATTCAAAAGAATGAAGCAGGAAGACGAAATCGAAATCTAACAGATCACTACCAAAAAAATAAGGGGTGAAAGCATCAGAACCAGTTTGAGTGCCAGAAGAGGCAGTGTATAGATAAATGGTAATTATTAGATACCTCTTAATTTATTTAAGGAATCAGATAGGTTTTCATTTTTTTCACCACGTCTTACTCACTATTTATCCGACAGAATTCGAAATCTATGTTTTTACTTTTCGCTTAACCCTTTCGCGCCAACTGTCACAAATTCGTGACAGCATAAAACCGTATCAATCAGGGTAAAAAGATAAAACTGGTAATCAAAATAATTCTTTAGCAGTTTATTTGTGAGCGGAGTTGTAATTGTTTGATTTATTTAATTCACCATTACTTTGTTCAAAATAAAACTATTTAGTTATACTTTGAATTAACATTGATTATATATATGATTAAACTAACAATAATTAAAGTAAAAGCAAAGTAAGTCTGTCAAATCAGCAACGAGTACATTTAAATTACCGTTTCTTGTTTCATTACAACTTGATTCTGATTTTTACGAATGTTTTTCTGAATCACTCGTCCCCAAGGGGTTAATTACAAACTTTTCAACTTTTGGTGAAAATTCTTACAACATATATTAAGAAAATGTGGCCATTGCAAAACGCTTCATATATGTAAACATAAATTTAATTAAGAAACTACCTTCTTTTATTTTATCTGCTTTCAGTTGTAATCCTGGAAGAAGTAAACCATCGTCAAAAGCTGCCACTGGTATTCGCTTGTAATCAAACTCCGATGGTTTATTAAATTGCAGCCATATCAAACAGTTGATAACATCATCTTTGAAACTGAAAAATATCATAAATGATTAAAAGAAATCAAAAGCATTATTTTTCTTTTTTTTTCCTTTTTAGCAAAAATATATCATGCATATTCTCCAAAGCTGTCGAAAACTTTGAGCAACAATATGAAAAAGCAACAGCTTTAATGTTGCTTTTCCATATTGTTGCTCAAAGCTTACATATCGATGTTATATAAAAATCAGGCTTTGCTACCACTGTTTATTTTTCATTAAAACAGAAATGTGTATTTTGGGAACGTTTACTACCAACATTTTTCGTAGTAAGAAAATAATGACAAAATATCATAAAAAGTTAATTTTATAGCAAAAGTCAACAAACAACTAAGAATTTTTTTTTTGGCATTTTTGAAATTATTTAAAAAACCCTTTATAGTCTCATTTTTCTTACTTTAAAATAAATTTTTAATATGGATCATATATTTAAAAAAAAAGGATAGTTGAATTTTTTTCTTTATAAGTAGTAGCCGAAAAAAACATTAGCTTACTTGTATTTGTAGAGTCTAGCAAATTCTAAGTCCTTAAATGTGTTCTCCATCTGTAAGATATTATCAAGTTATCAAGTGTATATATATATATATATATATATATATAAAAATTT
>NC_092212.1:27248114-27276910 GCF_043381705.1 Parasteatoda tepidariorum
TTAATAATTTACTAGAATTTTAAATTTTAATAAATTATTAACATTTAACTAATTTTTCAACACTACTTAAATTATTAACCTAACAAACCTAACAAAAATATTAACCTACAATTATTAACCTAACCTAACAAAATGAATAATAAATTAAGTGTTGCAAAATAGATAAAGAATTACCCGAGTTTATGATGCCCATAAGTGATATATATAAATAAAAATAATAATATTAAAAATCCAAAAAAGGGAGAAAAAAATTTATAAAAATCCGGAAAATGAAAGATATAATCCTTTCATCAGCTCACACAATTATATCCGCGAAAATGAGTGCTTTCTAATACTGTATCAATATAGCAAAAGCAAAATATATCAATACAATAGTGTGAGGAGCACTAAAAAAAACATTTACAACAAATAAAATAGAACCCATTAAGTGAAAATATCGCGTTAAAACAGAAAATAAAATAAAATATAAAGAAAAAAAAAACAGAATAAAACATAAAACGAAATCCTTAAACCGAGTAGCGAATTCAAATGAACTTACATGAACGGGAAATTTTTCAAGAATGATTGAAAATATTTTCGTAACAAGATTGCCAGATTACAAAATAGGAAAACAGAATCGCAAATTTAGGTAAAAGCGTGAATAGAAGGGTTTTGTTTTATAGTGCGTTCTTACTGCAGCACTGAAGTGCGTTTGATTTGTTAGCTACCAAGGATGGGCCCGAAAATGGATGTGCGCAAGGTAATATTATACTGGATAATTTAAAGAAGTTGACAAATTCTGAAAATGAACTTTTATTTAAGAAAAAAATAAAATAGAAAGGAGAATGAAACAAGAATTGCCTGTTTTGCACATAATTTTAGATATGGATTTGCCCGAAATGGATTCTCACTTGGTAAAATTTACATAAATTAACGAACAAGTTTTTTTGTAAATTTACTTACTATAATATACTATTAACTCAATGATTTTATAGAATTATATAGAATTTAACTACTTTAGTTGGATATCCATTGTCTTTTTAAATCAAATTTTGAAAGAATTTGTCTATTTGTTTTGTCGATAAATAAATATTACTACATATTCTTCTAATTCTATTCATTTGATTAAAAACGGTATTTACATAGATGTTATTAGAAACATTAGAATAGTTTTGCGAATATAATCGTGTTTTAAGTCACATTTATTTCTAAGTATTCCTCCATTCACCGAACTTTTTACATATATGTTTGAATACTTTTTTTTCATATTTAAAATTATCTATTTTTACGCATCTTAAAAGTAATAGGGTCATAAAATTAAAAATCGTTCGATCATTGTAAAATCGTTTCATAAAAAGTAGCAAATAAAAATTTAAAAGTTTTCTTTAGTTATTTTCGAGTAAGCTAGTTTTGCTATTCAGAGTACAGTCACTTCTAACGCATTGAGAGGCAGCAAAGATCTAAATTCAGTGAAAAAATTACTTAATAAGAGAAAATAATATGTTTGACATCATTTTACGATACATATTTCCTAACTTTTAAATTTCTTTCATTTCCTGAATTTAATCATTCCTAATAGCTCTTTAAATAAATAAATCAGTTAGTTAAATTCAATTCAATTTTATAAAGAGTAAATGCAAATTTTTTCCTTAAAAAATGTAACGACTAACTTTTCTTTAATTGAAGTATATAGCTAATTATTATTCAATGACACAACAACTGAGCATCAAAATCTATTTTTAACCTTTCTTTCGTCAACCGCATTAACACTAGGTTTACAGATGTTTCTTATATACCTATTTACGAACACGCGTCAATTTGACTCATGAACGAATACATATAACAGACAGAGATGCCAACTTGCTCCGGACAGCAAATATATATTTTATAGTGGTAGTTTATCAATTGTGATTCTTGATTTAATAAATTCAATTTAGTAGATTTTTATCCACCACTATTTCTAAATAATTCGTAGGCTTATAGAATTCACCGCTTTATATTGGCAAAACTCTCTTAGCAGTTATTTACCGTTTTTTTAAAAATTAATTTGGTGTGTCCGTACAAGTTGGCATCTCTGCAGTTAGAAAGCAATATAATTATATATTTGTGAAATATTCTAGTATTATATTTTTCAATACTCGATCTAAGCAACTGAAACCTTCAAAATCTGACATCAATTGACATTCTGCGTTTGTTTTTTCTATTATTGCTTATCGGCAACAGTTTATCACTTGTTTAATTTGAGATGACGATATCGGATAACGGATCGAAGTATTGTCGGTACATTCCTATTTATTATTGATGTGATGTTTGCATGTTTGCTGAAAATTTTGTCTAAATTACGATCGCGTCAAACTGACGCAAATCCGTAGAGATAGGTATACCATAAGGAGAATTTCAATATTTCAACGCTTTTGAAGAAAATAGACTTCAATATATACACTCTATAACAAACAAATCGACGCACCAGGAAGGAGTTGATTGAAACGAAAATTGGTGGATAGGAAGACAATGTACAGAATAGTAAATGATTAAAATTTCAAAACAATTGAATAATTTATTGCAGAGTTACAGTAATAAGTTCAATAAGGTGTTGACCTGCCTCTAGCCTGGATACAAGCTGCCACACGGCGTGGCATAGACCGATAAAGCTCCCGGATGGTCTCTTGCGGTATTTCCTGCCAAATTCGATCCAATTGTCGAACGAGGTCATCAACATTCCTTGCCAGATGCAATCGCCTTTCCATCATATCCCAGACATGCTCGATGGGAGAGAGATCTGGTGATCTGGCAGGCCAAGGAAGAGTTTGACAAGCTTGCAGACAGTTCATAGCAACACGTGCCGTATGTGGTCTGGCATTGTCCTGCTGAAAAACCAGCCCAGGGCGCTGCAAAAGGAACGGTAGCAAAACAGGTCTTAGGATGTCGTCGACGTACCGCTGTGCAGTAAGTGTACCTCTAATGACGACCAAAGGGGTCCGGCTGTCAAAGGAAATGGCACCCCAGACCATAAGGCCTTGTTGAGGGCCGGTGTGGTGTGCAATAGTGCAGGCAGGATCCCCCCTCTGCCCTGTGCGTCTCCAAACACGTCTTCGATGATCGTCAGGACACAGTTGGAAGTGGGATTCGTCGCTAAAGACTATACGTCCTCAGTCGGCATCATTCCAGCCATATCTCTTCAAAACATTCATGCATACGAAATTTCAAAACACTCGGATGATTGCTTCTTGGTGGGTCGATTTTTTTTTTGTTATGGAATGTATTTACCTCAGTCAATGGATAAAAGTCATTACAAGAGATAAAATAAAAATGTAAACGGGTTTTGTAATTTTCCTCATAAAATTCGAAATGCGTCAAAATGACGCTTCCCGTAAATCTAGTGTTAAGCATTAGCATATATGTTATTTGGTTTACTTTATTTTCCACTAAACATTTTGGCCTTAAATCTTCAGCCAGACTATTTACATTATAACGTGAGATTTTCTAAATTGGCTTTACTTCTGGCAATGTACTTTTTCGATAACGCGCCCATAATTGATCTCTCGTGTTGTTGAGTGTTATTATCTGTTTAATCATTAGCTTTGATCTGGTTCATAAAATTAAATTGCTATGGTAACAGTCTGTTTTTCTTTTGTTCTTTTTTATGGAGAAGGAACAAAAACAGCTTTGAGTTGATATTTACTTATTTTTGAGCAATAATATACTAAAGTTTAACCATTTTATATCTTTGTGCGTTTCGAGTTTTATTGAGAAAGCAAGTATTTTTTATGAATAGAACTGTAAAATAAACCATTTTGTGCGTTGTAAGTTGCTTATGGAATATTTAAGATAATATGACATTAACTTATTCTAATTCGAAATGCAAATGAAATATTTGTACTTCAAAACATTGACCAACTACTACTTTTGATTTAGCTTGTGATTTTTCAGTTCGTGGGGGCTTTTTCGAAAATGACCTGTCTGTATTATTCATATTATGCAAAATTTATGATATTACATGAAACATCACTTGGAAAACAATGTTATATAGATTAATTAACTGTAAAAGCTACCTACTTCTGACAGAAATCTATCAAACGATCTAGCTTTGTAAATTACAATTCACAGCAAAAGTTCTTAAAAGAATTAATTCAAAGTTCCGAATCACAATTCTAAAAATATTCAAAATTCCACATTCCTTATTTGAGACAAAATGCATTCTAGTATACTATTCTTTTAAACACAACTTTGTTTGGCGAAACAAGAGAATTTTAAACTACACAATTTTAAAACAACTAAAATCGGAAATAGAAGGAGGAATTATTAAAATATTTCTAACGAAATTAGTATAGAAAAACGAAATAAAACTTACTGCAGAAATGACATCCTTGGTTAAAGCAAAAACATCGACCACTGAGCCATGAACATATTTTGCCTTTGAAATGGGTAAATTTTTAATCAAATATGTGGTTTTATCTGAAATAAATTGAGTAAATAAGACGAGTGCATTTCTTTTTACTGCTAAAATAATGTTCAGTAAATCATACCATTATATTTTTCAGTACATGGCTTACTGCTTGCTGATTTCATACCAGGAGGGCACATGCAAACAATTTCACCATTTTTATCCATAAAGGCAACTTTATTGTCTTTTGAGCATTCCACTTTTAAGTTTAAAACATTAGTTTTATCTGCAATAAAATTTTAAAACTTATTTTCTTAATCGAAATGAAAAATGAAATATGTATTAAAGACATAGCACATATTAAAGATTACCGCACACTCAAAACAATTTCTCAAATGCAAAAGCATTAATTGCAAAAAATTTTCTGTTGCATTTTTATTTTGTGGTATAAATTTACATTAGAAAAATAAAATTCAAATTTTTATATATATTTCCTTATTAATTTATTCTTTTTGATAAAAAAAATTAAACGTGAAGTTCTGCTGTAAAATAGGCTTTGTGGTACACGCCTGATGAGTTAGAATTCTCCTGTCGTCGAGCCAACCGAGGAAAGTTTTCAAGGTTTTACTCTTCATGTAGCGCAAGGGCGAATTTCCCCCAATATTTGGTCCAGAAGTTCCTTTTCTTCTATCTTGAGTTCAAAATTATAAGACTGCAGAGTTGAATATTGATAGTAGTAAACTCAGAATTGGATTAGTTGTTCAGCACTGGTTATAAAGTAAAATAAAATGAAATAAAATGCAATAAAATAAAATGAGATGAATTATAAAATTTGAAATGAAAATTTCGATATTTAGAGGAAGCTTAATTGACTCAGAGTTTGTTACTTCGAGGGAATTTTGACAAAAAAAAATATTTGAGTTATGTAATGCATTAAAGCATATATGAATTAACTGATAATTGACATTAAGTTTGGCTTAGGGTTTATTTGAGAGATTTTTTCTGTTCCAGAAAAACATTATTATTTTTAAATAGTTCCAGACTCTGTGATTTTTTTCTGTCTGTCAGGGTACATTCTACGGTGACTCTCTACAACTTGATAATTTATAACTTGATAACTTATTTGGAGGTTTAACATGTGAAATAGGGACTTCAATGTCGCAAAGTCTTCTTTAAAAGTTGGAAATTTTCCACTCTGTATTTCAATGCTTTTTTAGATAACTTTTAAGTCGTATCATTAGGTAACATTAAAATACTTAATTTTATTTTTGTATTTCAAAATTATACTTACACAAGCATATTTTGCTTTTTGGGTCCTGATAATATCCATCTTTGCATTTACAGTCATAACCGCCTCCATTTTTCCAGTCCATTTCACAAACTGCGTTTTGTTTTTTGCACTCATCTTGGACATCTTTGTCAGAGCATGTTTTTACTGAAAAGAAGAAGAAAAAAGAACAGTTTAAAGAAAATAAACATTTTATTCAGATCAAAGGAAGAGCGGTCTTTGTGAAGGACTGGGTTTTTATACTTGGTATTGGCTTAAGGCTCTTTCAATTTTAGATACTAATTTGTCTGAAGAAAAAAAAGCAATCAGTGCGCACCACTGACCTCCTTGCCAAAATCAGTGAGCAATACTTACCTCTTGGCCATTGATTACAAATTTCTATACCCCCCCCCCTTCTATTCAACAGTCATAATTGCGGGATAGCTTTGGTTTTAGTTATAAAATCTTAACTTTTCTATATTTTGACTATCACCTATCTAAAATCTAAACATTGCAAATGAGAAGCTGAGTAGATGATGTACGAAAGTGACATTTAAATCTGGGTTAGAAGAAGAAAAGTGGTATTCGAACTATTTTATTATAGATTTATTAGAAATCAGGGCTTATAATAATTTGAAATAACGCATGATTAACCATGTCAATTTTAAAGTGAAAACAAAACCTATTCCGTTACAATAATCATGCCCTTGCTGATGCAACCGCATTTTCTGATTAATAAATGTCCCTGCAAAGGTCACTAACGTATTTTATCAGCTTATTTCTTCAAATATATCACGAGAATTGGAAGGTTATGGTTTTAGCTCTGCTTTTATGTTTACGCCATTTAAACAGAACACTCACCTATAACTGGATTGAAAAATTGTTTTCAAGTTCTAATGAGCTAGTTATTTTATGAATTGGTCAAAACTGGTAAAAAGTTGTGAAACAAAAAAAAAATTCAGTAAAGTAGTTATTTATTCTAAATTAAGGAAATAATATTACTCTTCATATTTTAATAATATCTGAAAATAAAAGAAAGACCTAAAACCAAACACTTTCATTTTTTAAAAATATTTGATTTGCAATCGCAGATATAAGCTTTCTTGATAACAAAAGGATAGATTAAACCATGAGTTCAGGTGGTTTGGAAACGCTGAATACCTTTATTGTCTAATATCCAACTTGAACTAAAAAAAAAAGCATTTTTTTAAACGCATAGATATTTTTTCTATAAAATACTAATATTTTCGTTCTATTTTCACTTAAAGTTAAATAACTGTATTTCGAATTCAATTCTTTTTAATCACTATATCAAATATAATCTTTAAAATGCATCAAAGTTAAAATTTTCTTAAGAGACAGTTCTTTTTTTTATGTATATATAACATTCATTGAACAGCCGACGCAATTTTAGGTTTACGACAACTAATGTTCAACTTCATAGCCTTGTAATTTTGCCAGAAGACAAGGAATCCAGAAGACAAGGACAATCCTGGATCAGTACCCCAAAAGGTATGATTTGTTATGGGAACATAGAGGACTTCGTGATTCGACAGATTTAACATGTATCAGTCACCATTTACTACACGGGGAGTCTTCGGCCGGCTGGGATCGAACCCAAAACCCTTTGGACATGGGTCCAGTGACCTACCAACCAGGCTATCCAAGCTCTATGAGGCAATTTCAAAAGAATATTATTTGTTGCCTCCTTTTCTACGAAACTCTATTTTTTTATTCTACAAATTGCTAATGTTTTTAAAACAATCGCTCATAAATTCATCATCAAATCTGCGTACATTAAAATCTTTTAAGAACTTTACTTCTAACACGCCACTGTATTTTTTATCCATCTGTCCAATTAAGACTTATTACTGCAATCTTAAGATTATTTCATTAGATTCTTTCTTTAATATACATTTTTAGGCATACGTGTCAACTTTCCCGGATTTAAACGGAGATTTTATTTTCATATTTAAAGTGGTAGTAAATATATACTATTTTTTCTTTTATAAATTTAATTTTTAAATGATTTTGATCACCACTATTCTTACAAAAGTTAAGCTTATATATTAATATGCGTTACCATACCTGCCAACTTTTAACCCTTTCTAGGATCATTTTCCACAGTGGTAGTAAGATGGAATTTAAATTACAATTTTAGGCAGAGACATACACTGTATTTTGATAAAGTTTACGAAGCACTCTAACTCAGTATTACACATTTATATATATTCTTAATATTTTTAAAATTGGTGGTAGTGAAAAAGATTATAAATTAAGTTTATAAATGCAAGAAATATATAAAAAGCATACATTTTGCTACCACTTTAAAGATAGGAATAAAATTTTACGCCAAATGCGTAAAAGTTGGCAGATATGCGTTACTATCATGGTTGTCAACTGAAAATTTCGGTCATGATGTGATACTATCACCTGGACTTATGGAAGCTTAGATCATCGGATGCGATCCCGACCGGCGTTTTCTTGATCCAGATGTTGGTTTGAAAAACTGCGACTTTCGGATTATCATTGGTGTCTTTTGAGTGAGTAATACCTATTTCATACTCTTGCAATCATGTACGTTTTTCAAATTCTGAATTAACTTAAGAGTATGAGTAGATGCAAGTTAAGTTAAATGATTCTGCCCGATATAGTAGCTTTCAATTTACGTTAACATCACTGCTGAAGTTAATATTCGCAATCACGCAACAATGGCTACGTATCACCAACACGGACGTGGCGGAAAGCGGCTGACCGAAAGACGTGCACGTGGTTCAACGACGGATGAGGAATGCTCGGATTTTGAAACCAAAATGGCTGAAAAGTTAGCAGACATGGGAAGGAGAATTAAAGAAGATGAAAGGAAAAATAAAGAACTACTTGAGAAACTAAATCATTTGGAGCAGTCTCTCATGCCTGTGCCAAATAGGCCCGAAATACCGACAACACCAATTGATGTCATTGATATGGAAACTTATGAAGGCGGCCAACTTTTGGAGCAGACGGGGAATGAGTCAACCAGAGATTCAGAAAGCTCAACCAAAAATATTGCAGAACCCCCTTTGAAGAAGAAGAAAAAGAAAAATAATGTCAAAAAAGCTGAAGCAAATCTAATCATGACCACAAATAGTAAACATTTTTCACCGATAGATACCGCCACCTCCTTACAACCATCTGAATCTATATCTGATACTGACTTAGCTCCACCCAAGGAGGATTCCAGTTCAACTGTAGATCCACCCACAACTCCAGCAAAAGTTCAACCAATTAAGCATATAAAAGTTCTTATTCGTGGTCTTCCAGTTGGATTCTATACTGATCATATCTCCCAGGAACTGGCAAAGTCAGACATCATAACGCAAAAGATAATTCAGTTTAAGAGAAAAGTGGGCGGGACCTACAGGCTCCTCCCACTTTTTCTCACAATTCTCACAGAAACAGATGTTAATCGACAAATTTTCTCTATCACCAATATACAAAGTATCCCGGTCAGTATTGAAAGGTTCCGAGGCGGGCAAAATCCAATCCAGTGTTACAACTGCCAAGAATTTGGCCACAGTCAAAGATCATGTAATTCACCATCAAGATGTGTAAAGTGCGCCGCCAAACACCGATCATACGAGTGCCAAAAAGATAAAAATACACAACCTAAGTGCAGCAACTGCGGAGACTCTCATACAGCCAACTACACGGGGTGCAGAGCCCGTCCCCGCAGGAGGGGAACACGTGCCATACCACCAACAATAACAGGACTTGCTCAAAGGCTGGTTACAATAATTAAAGAATTGCAAGAACTTTTAAAAAATCAAGAAGTGCTTCAACTGCTTCAGAGGATTATGGGGGAAGCCACTCTTGCACAGTAATGTCTTTTTTTTTACTTGATTTGAACTTCTATTTGAACTCTTATTATTATTCAGAACTCTAATTTTCCATACACATTATTAAAATAAATACTGCATACTGCCCTTTCAAATTGAAGTTGATCATACTAGATGGCGCCACTAAGGCTTGACAAAATTTATGTAAACCCTTCACGCCTATGAATCACGACTTTTGTATACATATAATCATCATTTATTCATGCTCATATTCAATTTTCTGTACATATTTATGGCAATTAATGTAAATATCAAGTTGTAATGTAAATATCAATTGTTAATGTTCAAGTTGTAATGTTTTCTAATCAAGGTTATATTTTCTGTACATTTTTTCATGGCAATTACTGTAAATATCTCTGTTCAAGTTTGTATTTTCTCTAATCATGGTAATATTATTGTAAAGCTACCACAACGACTGCTTATATTCAAAATGTTTTTAACTCATTTTTGTAGTTTCATGATGAATGGAGTAGGGGCCGCTACGCGGCCCAGGTGCCCAGCTGTTTTTAAATAAAGTAAGTAAGTAAAAGTGGTTGTCAACTTAATTTTTTTCAAAGACAACGTATTTGTTTGCATAAAATTGAAGTTTCAATTCCATTTTAATACCACTGGGAAAAATGATAATGGAAGGGATTAAAAGTTGGCAGGTCTGTTTAGGTATTGTTGAATAGTTATTTTCATACATCGTTGATATTAACCATTTGCACTCGAGAGGTTGTAAATTAACCACCCCTCTAAATGTGAAATTATTTTCATCTTAATGTTTAGTTACTACATCATTCAGTGATCTCAGCAATGATCCGTCCAATACTTACCTATGCCTCACCCGCCTGGACAACGATACCTCTACATCTACTGAAGAAATTAAACCAATGCCAAAACAAGATTCTTAGAAAAATAACCTGTGCAAGATGGTTCATCCGGAATACCAATATACATTCAGACCTCAAAATACCAACTCTATCACAGCATATATACAAGCTAAACGCAGATTTTTTCGATAAAGCCATAGAATGTAAAACAGCAAATTTCAATGAAATCTTTAAATTTGAAAATTATATCAAAGATAACAACTACAGACCAATAGCTGCACATTTCACCGCCGACTCCTCATATCATAACTATCAAAACAAATAATTTCATCAACCTTTCTTAATAACGTTTCCTCATGCTGATACAATTCTGAGCAACTCCAAAATCAAACAAACACAACTATAGAGCAAGATACTCATTTTATTTTTTGATTCCTTTTTAGTTATTCAAGCAAAGTGCTTGAAACATTCATAAAAGCAACTCCACCTCCTGCTTACCTCAATGCTCAACCAAAACAGTGTTAAAATTCTAGATGAATGGGATAGGTGCCCAATAAAATCAAAACACTAGGACTAGGACATTCAGTGATCTCCCGGTATTATAAGGTAAGTTTATAAAAAATGTTAGTGGTTGTGTCCATTTAACAGCTGAAAGAACTTCGAGTGCAAAGGGTTAAAAGGTCATTTTTAAAAAAAAATAATAGCTGGCATTGGATTATATTAATTTATTTATTTTTTGCAATATATGAAACGTATAACTTGTCTCCCAGAGCCAATTTCATTCGAATTAATTTAAACTGATTCAGGGAACACATGAATTGTGTAAACTCTTAAAAATAAAGTGAATGAGCTAATAGTATTTTGGAAATATTAACATATTTTGATTCATATTTCTCATATATACCTTCATACCATATTTGATTAATATATAGCATCTATTTGATTTTAGAATCAGTTACACTTATTTTCGCATAAATTACTCAGTCCAACAAATTCCAACAAATCTTTTCCTTTTCCTAAAGTTGAAGGATCCAGAAATTTACTCTTGGTTTGATTAACACGCTCGCGCTGAATTAGTTTATATTTATACTATGTTACATTCATCGAAAAAACATTTATTGCGTTTGGTTTTCAGAATTAGTTCTAATTAGCTTAGAGATGAAGTTTAAATTTTATTTAGATTACAAATGCACTATAATCGCAAAATACATTTTTATGTTGCTTTTTTAACTGGATTATTCCCCAAAACATCATTTTATGCAACGAGATATTCATTTTGTTCTTTTTAATGAATCAATTCAATGGTTCCATTGTTCGCACTTCTCCCCAAAAGTTGAGTAAACTTATCTTTAATAATAATTGCATTTATTTCACAAGATGATCGAAAAAATAAGGAACAGAAAATAATATTAGCAAATGATCATTATCTTTTTTGTATTTTATAACGTTGGTTGCACTTGCATTTCATATTTATACGAAGCATCAATTCAACTTTTAAAAAAATGAACAAAGCACTTAACGAAGCAATTTTTTTTATAATTCTCCAGAGAATAAAACGAAAGTTAAAAACTTACATTCACATGTAATCTTGTTCGCGGATTCCTTGTATTTTCCAGTACAACTGCATTTAGTCTTATCTTGAGTCAATTTTATATTACTTGGACACACAGATTCTTTCAGTTCACAAGCACCTGAAAGACAGAAATAAAGTAAAATGTATTAGAAAAATTGATGCTCCTTTGTCTCCATTTTAGGTATGAAAAAGTTGAAAATCGTATGAGATAAACTTTATGTGGACACGACTAAAATTAAGATACTAGGAACTTACCACTTAACGGTCCGAAAGTATTTCAATTTTACTTCACTTCAGGTATAATCATATTTATTACTTAAAAGTAAATAATTAATCTTAAATATATAATTAATTATAAATATTTAATTAATTAGAAATAATTACAAACATGTCCAAAATAAGTCCCTACCTTACATTTTGTGGCTGCTGTCACTCTTTTTGTCGTCTATCCTTACCGATTGTCTAATGGTGAATAAGAATTCCATCTCATAATATATGTTTATCAATCGTGCTTTTCTTGATACCAAATTAGACCCATTTGAAACATGTTCTATTGCTTACAAAATTAACTTCCGAAGCAAAATTAACTTCCGAAACCATCTTACAAAACTTTAAGAATTTATATTTTAATTTTTTTTTTTGTATAAATAATTTTACGTTTTGAAAATATTATTATTTCTATGTTTTCACAGAAAAAAACAATGCTGCGAAATCATAAATAGTGTATTTTCAATTTTTTACAAAACAAGTATCACAAGCAGGAGAAAATCAGATCGAGGACTTTCAGAATCAGGGGGGAAATAGATCCTTTTATTATTGAATCTCTAGAATTAAAGAAGTAAAATTTTCCAATTTAAAATCTCGAAGAAGAAAAAAATTTATGAATTAAAAGGCAAGAATTAAGATAGTATAAAAGTGACAAAAGCAAATAAAATTTAACACATGCGACCATAGAATCACTCTTAAAAGTTTTTATTATTATTAAAAAAGATATTTTTCCTTACTTTTGTCATCCTTTTGTTCAGCTTCAGGTTCGCAGACGCATCTTTCTTCTGCGCCTTCTTTATCTTCTTTAAAGCAATAGCCATATGGTCCACATGACAATCCGCAGGGAATAATTGTCTTTGCTTCATCTGATTTTACTGGTTCTATGTAAATGAAAGACTTGTTACAGTTATTTATTTTAAAAAATGTTAACTTAGTTCACGAAACAAAACGGATACTACTCAACCCAAGAAGGTCATTAAGCGTCACTAAGTTCCATTATTGACGCGAATGATATATTGTTGCTTTGAAACTAAACCGTTGTAACTCAAAAAAATCGAAAAATGAAATATTTGGGTCCTTTTGTGTAAAAAAAATTACCCTTTTAGAGAAACAACGTGTTATCTTCATAGTTCCATAAAATTAATTTAGAGAGCAGATTATCGCATTGGCGCGATTCGCCATCTTGGTTTTAGGGAATAGTGTAGCAGTGTGCCAGTTGCAACAAAACCTTGGAGGACATAACGTCGCTTTGAAACTAAACCGTGGTAACTCAAAAAAGAGAGCGATTTTTTTTCTTACACTGTTATCAGGAGAGCGATTTTTTTCCCACACTGTTATATGTCAAAATTTGAAATGAAATATGTAATATTCGGGAGGATATTTTGAAGAACATTGTTGTATTTTGAAATAACTCTCCACTTTTAATAAAAGTTTCAGAGAAAAGTGTTGCAACTCAAAGTACCTTAACTTATTTCGAAATTACCACAAAATTAGAAATGCTACAAGTATCAAGCCTGGTTCATTGAAAAATGTAAAGAAACAGGGTTCTTTTAATGTAAACTATTTTGCAATAGTTGCCATAGCTTCTCGTCAACCTGCGGTGGAAGTTCCTGAAAAGTTAGAAATCGCTCTCCTGAGAAACTTGCTTTTTTGAGTTACCACGATTTAGCTTCAAAGCTACGATATGTGCGAGTTTATGGAGCAAAGAATGCACACGCGAACATAGTTTTCTTCATTTTTAGAAACTATTAAAAATTGTATACTTCCTTATTAAATTAAGAATCGAAAATTAGACACTCGGGTTGATCTTCCAACGCATGCATTTAGACATAGCTATTCGCTATCCATCATCCCTACTTTCTACCCTTTATATTATTTTTGAATTTAGATGAAGAGGCAGGTTACATCCCCCCCCCCCACCTGGGCTAGGTACGTCGAACAAATTTTGATCTGCAGTTGTATGCTTCTTTGAGTCATGAGTATTCCAACTCGAGCAAGATAAATCCAGCTTGCTTTAATCCAGATTGCTGAAATATAAATTGGCAGTCCTTCCTGACAAATTCAAAGCGAGCAAGCAATTCTTAGTTTCCAAACAGATGTATGTAAAATTGAAATCATATCTACTGAATGGAACTATACTATCATTTGACCCTATTCATGTAAAAAAAATTATAATTCTATCTTTAGTAACGCTATAGAGAAATTTCATTGCTAGCAGTGATGTATAAAAGTTTTGCAATATAGTTTTGGCAGCCAGACTGATCGAAGAATCTCTGAGAGAGTATAATTCGTTCACCAGGAGTTGACACTTGGCTCCGCCTTCATAAAGTGGTATCCGACGATACTATTTCGCTCTTTTTGTTGCTGTTGTTGTTGTTGTTAATTTACGTCGCACTAGAGCTGCACAATGGGCCATTGGCGACGGTCTGGGAAACATCCCGGAGGATGATCCGAAGACGAGCCATCACAATTTTGATCCTCTACGGAGGGGATGGCACCCCTGCTTCGGTATCCCGACGACCTGCGCGCGAAGTCGAGTACTTTACGGTAGCACAGTTTAACGAGGACCAATACCGCACACCCTCGGTCCCTATGCAGACTAATCCAAGTGATCACCCACCCGCACACTGACCGTAGCCAGTGATGCTTGACTTCGGTGATCTGCTGGGAACCGTGTCTTAACGATCAGTCCACTGCGGGAATCGCTCTTTTTGGGAGAAGGATTTGAACAATACTGAACAAGGTTGCTATATGGTGATCGTATGACAAAAATATTTATTTCGCAATCCTTATGTGCATTTTTCAACATTAAATATTTCATAAATTTGATATTTCTCCCTTGTGAGTGAATAGTTTGTCCTTTTCGAGACATTAGTAAAATTAACATTAAAGGGTTCAAACTTTGGACCGCTCTTCCCAGATTGAGGCTACTCACTTTATTGAAGGATTTTTAAATCCGAATCCGTCAGGAAAATTGAATGTTTACACAAAGAAAATACGTTTTTGCGTCTTATTTCATAATTTAAACTATCGTCTGCACTAATTAATTAGCATATCACCTCTTCCAATCATTAAAATTGAGTCCTAGAACGTGAATATCCGTTCATTGGAACTAAAGTTTTTTGGGGTGGTCAGTTTTTTATTTTGTGCTCTGTACAGTGGGCAGAGAAAAAAAATGGACTCAAATAATGTTTTTATAATTCTGTGCAAAAATGTCTCAATTCACTTGAGAAGTTACCGAGATATGGCGAAATACTCAAAAAATAAAATTATCATTTAGGGATTCGACTACTCTTCTGACCAAACTATTAAGACCATATTTCCCAAATTCCCATATATTTTAGAAATTGGAAATCAGAAATCCAAATCCGTCGAAAAAAAAGATATGTTAGTCAGAGAAAGTACGTTTCTGTGTCCGATTTCATAACTTAAATTAATTATCGGCTGCACTAATTCATTAGGTCACTCTCTCAAACTATTAAGATTGAGTCCTAGAAAGCTGAGATCCAATCATTAAACCAAAAGTTATTCAGAGTAGTCCATTTATTATCTTGTGCACTGTGCTTCCCTATGGTAAAAGTGGATAAATTAGAAAAAAAACTATACTTTTAAAACACTGTTTCAAACTTTAAAAAATATAGAGAGTGAAAGAAAAGGATATCACCCTCTAATATATATATGGGTGATTCTCACGAAATATGATAATTCACTGTCCCTNTAAAACTTATAATTCACCATTATCTTATAAAGTGCAGCATCAACAATTATTTTTTGCTATGTTTTATGCTCTATTTTAAAGAAAAAGTTCACGATTATTATACTTTCCACCAAATTAATGTCCTAGTTTGGCTAACAGTATGAAACAAAAATCGAATAAAAAATATAAAAATAGACTGTCAATAAAAATATCATATTTTTTTCAAATATCAGTGACGATTCTGTCAATACATCTAACAGATTATAATACAAGTTTTTGGGCATTTATTGAGCTTATAACTTTCATTACAGCATGATTCATATGTATAGCATTCGATTCAAAGTTAAAACTTTAAGCAAAGAAGCTTTCCCAACAATATTTATAATTACGAAGTGTTCTCAAAATCAGTGATCCTATTTGGAATTCAGAATTTTAACGCAATACGTCATTAGCGTCCCTACTTTACAACATAGGATCTAATCAGATTCGAAATCATACTGATGCAGAGCTGTACTGCAATGCATTGAAAATACTTTTTTTCAGAAGGAAGCTCGTCATCACAAAGTCTGCCTCAATTGCAGAAATATCGCACCATTTGCATTCAAGACTCCTCCCTCTGCACCAGGATACCCGATTGCCCCATCCGACGATGTAGAGAGGAATCTACCCGAGGTCGTCGAGGGGTCTTCAGCGGGTAATTACTCACCTGATGATGAATGAGGCTAATTAGGTGAAAATATTTCAAAAGGCAGTGTCAAAAGTGCTGGTAAAGAAATATGCTTGCCTGAGTTTGAATACCATCGAGAAGGAATGGCAGCGATAGTTTGGTAAACTATGTTTTTGTTTTTAGATTCCAGTTACATTGTTGAAGAAAGATAACTAAAATGTGTTAAACCGCAAACGGAAATCGAAATTTTTCCCAAAGGTGAGGGAATAGTTACGTTTTAAGCCTAAATGCATGATTGAAATTGATGAGCATGTGCTAAGCCTAAGGGAAATTTATTGAAAACGATATTGATGTTCTTCGAAAAATTTGCAAGTTATTTTGAAACTAAAATATTTAGAGAATAACAGTTTATTTAAATCTTATAGTAAATTAGATTTTTGTATCTTTTATGTATGCAACAAATATCATCAGAAGAATCAAGAAATTGTCTGTTTTAAGAATAAAGTATAAATATTATACAAAAATAGAGTTAGAATAAAAATGTAAATTTCAAAACAAAACTAGTCTGTTTTAAAAATAAAGCATATATATATATATATATACTTACTACAGATTCCACCTTCACGTATCATATTGGAGTAAGGACATTCTCGTTGGCAGCTACTTCTTAGACTTTGAAACAAACAGCTTGCGTCTAAAAGAAAAATAGGAAAACATATTAAATAAAAAGTCTTCCTTTTTTTTTAAAAAAAAAGAAGAATATTACGTTTTTGTGGTATAAATAAGCTATACAAACTACTTACTTGTGCATAACGGTGCTTGTCTCATTTACTTATTTTTCTAAATGGTTTGAAAATTACGGCTAAATGTTTTGATCTTTGCTATCGATATTAGTGATTTATTTTTTATGTCACACAATGAAAACATAAAATTATTTGAGCAGTTCCTTTTAGATTGCGTTAGATTATATAGCAGAAAATTGCAGAACTATTTTTAAATGAAAAGTAGCAAACAAATATTTCCATAACAAAAAATTACAGAATTGTCTTTTGTCTTTTGATGTTGATTTTGAAAAAAGAACTATATTTAAATGTTTTAATGTTACTGGAAGGAAATAATAAACAACGACAAAAACTTATAAAACTTTTTTTAAACATCTAATTGTAAAGATTTTTTAGATTTTTAACAACGGTTGACAACAGCAATTATGGTTCATGTCTAGACAATGGGAATTGCAACTTCTTTTTTAACACGTTCACGCCGGGAAAAGTGAAGATACTGGTACGGGAAAAGAGAAAATACTGGTAGAAGAACTTTTTCAATATTAGATAATATTCGGGAGGAGTTAATCTTTTCTCAACAATAACAATTCACTGTATGGAAATTTATCACGACGAAGAAGCAATTCAATATGAAAATTGCATCCGTTAAAAACAGTTGGTAGTTATGGATTTTTATTATTCCCGGAAAAGAAACTAAAAAATGAAATTTACTTGTTACCAGTTTTTACTCTGATCCGCCGCCTGATGAGACAATCTAGCGTGACCCACCGGTGGGTCACCCCGGTGTGAATGCGTTAAAGACTTCGATAACAATCAGAAATTGTCACTTAGTGCCAATTGAAATCTGAAAAATCTAAAAAACTTGGTAAAATGAATTAATGTTGTCGTTATGAAAGATCAAAATAAAATATTTCCTCGAAGAATTTTAAACTTGCTTTTCGAAAAAAAAATCAATAAAAAACTTTTTTTTTTTTTAGTAAACTTCAAATTAAGTCGTCTTCAAGTACCTTCATGTACTCTCCCATTGGGAGTACAAGTTAGGAGTACTTGTAAAGGTTAAATTTTCGATCTATACAACATTTCTTGATAATGTTTTTCAAATTCATGCAAATACCTATTAATTGCTTTAACGGAACTCATTTTTTGTAACAAAAACAATCGCAATATCACAGTGGTTATAGTTACTAAGTTCGTCTTCTTGCTCCTCAAAATTAGCGTAGTGGTGCAATAATTTTTGTCCTGAAGTGTATTACATGTTCATTAAACGTTATCATAAAGCATTTCTGATCACCACAATAACTTTAAAAGCCACTATTTTTGCTTTATTTTCGTGCTCAAAGTCACGATATCACAATTGTTATAAATAATCAGGACGTCTAGTGATCCTTCAAAATTATTATAGTGGTACATAAATGTTTGTCATAAAACGTATCACGCGTTCATTAAATGTTAAGATAAACATTCCTTTTAACCATAATAATTCGTTACGTGAAAGTCATGTAAATAGTTACGTAAAGAATGGGTTGAAAATTTATAGCATTTAACCCGTTTTGTCTCGAGTTAATAAATTGAAATGATACAAAAAGTGGTTCTATGGAAAAAGTGGTATAATATATTATCGAAATTAATTGATTTTTCTACTGTTAAGGCTTTCAAAAAGTCTTTGATAGATCAAAAAGTACTTGTTCCTTAGAATTCTAGATCTAATCAGAAATAACTAAATCATTGTGGTATCTGAGAATCCTTTAATTCACCCAGATAAATGAAAATAGTTTCCCACCACAATGAATGTCTTTGAAAAAAGGAACTGTCCTAAATACATGACGCTGGGCGTTAACCGGTTAAGTGGTTGATGAACCAGGCAAATTTCCACTGACTTTATGATAAATTAACTACCACTATAAAACAAACAATCACTATAACTCTGGGTACTGAGCTGACATTCTGAAAAACTAAGATTCTAACCCCGGTGTCGAATTATTAAGCTAACCTAACTTCAGATTATTGCGTACCAGCTAGTTAGGGAAATAAAGGAGGTGATTACGCAATGCTGACCACATCGCCATCTACATGTCATTTTGCACGAAATTGTTATTTAAGGAACATCATTATAAAAATACAAATAAAATAAAGATTGAATAAATAAAATTGGCAACATCACCTTTGCATTCATTGTTTAGATAGTACTGAGATGAATTGCAAGAACACTTAATGGCATCATTACCAATCTCAGAACATTTACTTTCTGGGAAACAAGTCTTGTCGCAGAGTTTGGCTGAAAAGAAGAAAGAAAATTTTTACTAATTTTTTTAACTTTTTTTATTATGGATTTTCGAAGCACTTGCTTCAAAAAAATTACAGCCTTACACTTGAAGCAAAGCTCTAATCTTTAGCTATATATACCATCTTGCCGTGAAGAATTATATGGGCCTTAGAAAAAACAAATAATTTTCATACTGTAAAAATTACTACATTCTCTTTAAAATCGCCAATTCGGCGTCACTTTCCCACAGAATAAAATTATCAAAATTGGTGTCAAATCAAATTTTTATGTGCCCAGAATATTGTAGCATTGGAGTAAGTTTTTAAGACATAAAATTAGATCAAAAACACTTTTTAGTTTCTCAAGACTGAGGCTTTTCACCATATTGGTGCTTTGTTACCATATTTATAATAAACATAGAAGGCTCTGACTAGGCTAAATATGACCTAGCAGTCACGAGTAACTCTTACAAACTCACAGCGAAAATAAGATATTATTTTCCAAAAAAGACTACAGAGCCTTCGAAAAACGGCTTCGATGCTACCTTTAAACCCTACTTTCATAGTTCCATTAACTGAAAAGTGGTAATAAGTTTATACAATTTTTTAAAGTTAATAAAAAAACCAAAATATCTGAATTTGCTATAGATATCTATGGCAAATATCTGATATAAATAGCAATCCTGAAATTTATATTGTGTTGAAAATTTTGTAATTTTATAGAATTTTATGTGGTCTAAAATAGAATAAAAACAACTTTGTTCTAAAGTGAAAATGTCACCCTTATTAACAATGATACCGTTCCTTCAATAATAAATTCGATAAATAGTGGGTTAATGCCAGAAACGGCCATTGTTTTCAAAAATTTTTCGAGTTGACGATAACATCCTATTATAAAAAAAATGCAGATGTTATCTTGTGGCATACGGTTCTGATTAAATAAAAACAACCAAAAAATTGCAAATTGTATTAAACTTTGATACATATTGGTGCCACATTATGCAACTTTATCTGCAGGACAAAATATCAGGGGTGGTAAGAAGACAGACGATGCAAATCGACCGGGTACACCAATTAATGCCGAAAAAATTATTTTAGAATTTTATTTCAGTTTTTACATAATCCTAATGCTAACTGTCTATGCGTGCTTTCGTACTATTGAAGCAATATCCGCGCCCAAAAAAATAACATTAGAAACGTTCGGTTTGCTGCTCTCTGCTTAAGAAACAAGATTATTTATTAACATAGTTTCAAAATTATTTAAAAAGTTTCTAAAAGTTGCCGTTGCTTAACTGATATAACTAAAACGCCAATTTTACTGTTGTACAATATTCTCGTTTCAACATCATCATCATCAAAATTTATCTGGGCGCCTGGAAAAAAGTTAATTTTAGCGTAACTTGTCCACTATTACTTATAAAAGTGCAGGCCATATGGCTAGATTCTCAAGTTCTGCTAAAAGTTTTATGAGAGATCCATTTGCTTTAAAAATTTCTACTTTGGTTCGCTACCACTAGAAAGAATTATTTTCAAAATCCTCATAAGTTGGAGGGTATGTTAATGTCTTAATATTTAAAAAAAAATTACTTTAGCGTAACTTGTCCACTATTACTTATAAAAGTGCAGGCCATATGGATAGATTCTTAAGTTCTGATAAAAGTTTTATGAAAGATCCATTTGCTTTAAAAATTTCTACTTTGGTTCGCTACCACTAGAAAGAATTATTTTCAAAATCCTCATAAGTTGGAGGGTATGCGTCTTGAATATTCTCGTTTAATCCATTTAAACAAAAAAATGAACATTTTTTTTTTTAAAAAAGGACTGGTAAACCCTTGATTTCCTTTTTAAAATTTATCTTTGCAAAAAAATAAAACATTGATGTTCATCAATGTATATTAATATAATAAATAGTTATATTTTAATCTGAAAATAAGTCTTTTTAATATTTTTTGAAACTTAAATTATAGTATCATTAGAAATTATCAAATTAGCTTTCAGTGCCTAATATCCTACCACTTTTTTTTAAATAGCTTTTTTTTACTTGACTACAAAGCGCAAGAGCAACGACAGCGGATAGCGTGTTAGGTACAAAAAAATGTCTTTTGCCCGTCAGAGATAGATAAAATGCGTTAAATATTATTTTATTCCGGGAATACATTAAAATTCTCGAAACAAAGCAATGACAATTTTATTCTAATTTTTTTGATTTTCGAACAAGTTACGATTTCTATAATTACACTTACAACATTTTATCTCGCAAAACAACTTAACACCCCCGTATATTATTGTTCTTTTTTTACACCAGTATTAAACTCAATAGTATTGTGCACTAATTAAACGAATTTTTAAGCTCTCTTAACTACATACTTTTTCACGCTATTAACTTTTGCGTCTAAAAAAATGCGAACGTTATGTCGGAATTATGTCGTTGATATGCCTATTGTAGCAACTGAAATTATTTTTCTATTCTCTTTTGCAAAATACTGAGAGCCTCCACACGGTTTTTTATCTGTAGTCCGATCAGACCACTGTGAAGGATATCCACTTTCCGAACGAGTCACTTAATACAAAATCTAGTTAAAATAAGAAAGGGTAGCAAATATATTACTAAAAATTTGTTTTATTTATGAATATTATTGGTTTGCCTTATTCACTTGTCAACCACTACAGATTCAATTCTCAAATATATATGCTGAATTTCTCTCAATTACTTTTATAAAAGGTTTTGGGTTCATGCGCTCAACTGGTTCACTTTAGTCTGCGCGGACTACTTATAAAAGACAGTGTGGAGGCTTCTTGATGTAGGAGGTGATGGCTCAATGTAGATATTTATAAATCATGCACGATCTTGAAATGATTTTTCAAGGCTCCCATACCCTTAACGAAGAAAAACCGGTAATTTGGAGTTATCACTAGTTCCAGGAACATTCCAATAAAAACATTTTGCATTCTCACGTAGAATTTTGCACGTTTACGCATGTAAGCTCTACGCTAGCGTAGTTACCACAAAACTTCATATATCGAGGATACTCTATTTCTTATACCGTTATTTTAGTTGCAAAGATGTTGGGGGTCTCTTGACTAGCAGGTTATGCAAAAGTCAAAGAATTTTTGTATTCGCATTCTGCACAATTTTGATAGTAATGCCGTTTACTTCCGTACAAATCATTAAGACAGTATTTTTAATTAGAAGGCAGTACAAATACAGCCTTTTTTTTCAATACACAATAATCTATAAGGATCCTCATTTTACTTTAAAGGCTTACCAGATGATGCAATAAATAACACATTTCATTTTAAATATTCATTCTGAATAAGCAAGTATATTAATTACATTTGCATTTTTTAGATTCGCCGTCGATTTCGTATCCTTTTTTGCATACACATTTTTTCTCATTAGGATCGCATACTTCATTTTCCTGGCAAGTCATGTAGGAACATACAGGTTTTTCTAAAAATAAAGAATTACATGTTAAAATAATCATTAGAAGCAGAACTGGTATTCACAAAAGTATTAAATAAATTATACTAAAGAACTAACTAACTCGCTTCGAGTTTAAAAAATTGGCAAGTTTGTTAGTAGAATAATTGAATAATAATTTCATAGAAAATTTTTTAATCTTGATGTAATAATCTGTTTAAGCAGAATCAAAAAAAATTACGAAGCAATCATAACGAGAATCAGAAGCGGAGCCTGCTAGAATTGATATAAAATTCAAATGAGAAAGATAATTTGTCAATTATTTAATTTATACAAATACACGTTATACCTTCACAGACTTGACTTGCATAATTAAATCTTAGAGTTTCGTTTTCGCACTTGCAGTAGCCTGCACCAAAGTCCACAGAAAAGTCGCATTTTGCTTCTTTTTTTGTGCCACAGATATTATCTGTGCACCACGAATCTAGGAGAAAAGAAACAACAGTTAGTAAGTCGAATTTGAAAGAAATGTTATAGAAACACAATTATATATAATTTTTTCAATTCAAATTGGAAAAATATTCAATTCAATTACTATATTTGAAAATTATGCAATTAATGTTATTAAATTCTATACGTATTTAATATCTTTTATTGCGTATAAATGCTCATTAGTGTAATATAATGTATTCAATATTTTATTGTATGCGAAACTTCCATATCATAAACTAATAGGGAGGTTTAACACAGCGAAATACAGGTATTTTAAGCATATTAGTCGAAAAACTACAGATGATGTTAGATAGCGCGTATTTTGCGTCGATGTTCAATATGCAAAGCCCGTCGATATTCAATTTGCAAAGCCCGTCGATATTCAATTCGCAAAGCCCGTCGATATTCAATATGCAAAGCCCGTCAATATTCAATTTGCAAAGCACGTCGATATTCAATTTGCAAAGCCCAACAATATTCAATTTGCAAAGAGTAGACACTACAGTATCAAATTCCGCATCTATGACATACTTTTGCCCGTTTCCTTGCTTTTATTCAGCTCCATGATATATTCTACTATAAATTAAGAAAAGAAAAATCTAAATAGATGGCACTGGGGAACAAATTTATATTGCATTTAATCTTGCCTGATTCGAAAATGAAGATTTCTAACCTGAAAAAAGTTTTGCTCCTAAAGCTACAGATATTTTTTAAATGGTATTTTTATTCTATTTTTTGTGGAAGTGTTTAATAAAGTTTATACAAGTTTAAAAATATAACAGGAGATCGCGTAAATGATGCGACAAGCTTCCAGAAAAGTTAGAGCTTCTCATCAGAATTAAAATTGACAGGAACCCTTGCCCGCTTGCTTATTATGTCCTGTTCTTGCGCAGACGAAGAAACAGTTCATAATAAGAAAGAGCTCTTAGCGGGGCATGACTACATTTTGCATGAGCATGGGAATCTATTAAATTTTAATCTCTGATGATGTGCCTTAACTCACCTAGAATTTTGTTGCTACATTTACACAACCCCTTGTTGCATATAGCGTTTTTAAACTTGTAAAAATAGACTGAAATTGTCACTAAACGATTTCAACTTGGAAAAGGAAACTGATTGCAGATTTGGAATCAGCGATACGAAAGCATTTAATTTCTATTGAAAATGTCTCATTCAACGGAAAAAAAATTAATCCGCAAAGAAGTTTATCAAAAAACATTTATGAAGTAAATATTAGATAGTTAATTGTTTTGAAGTAATTAGAATTTGCCCGTTAGGAGAAAAACTGGTAATTTTACCAGTTTGATTTTTGTTAAAAATAAATAAATAAATAATTAAAAAAATATATGATTCTGGTTAATGAAACCAGAATATACGATATTTAAACCATCCATTTCTTGATTTTTCCGTTCATAAGGTAATTCTGATTTTCAAAATTATAGTTCTTATTACCACACATTTAGTAAAAAAAAACAAAATTGAAAAATAAATTTAACCGAATAAGTGGTTTTTATGCTCTGAGAAATTGTGATGAATTAAAAAATTTCGCTACATTTTATCACACATTGCAACATTGTATTCAATGGTTAATTTAACCAAAATCATTACCAAAGCGCTTTGATAAAAAATTACCGAGCTTTTTGGTGTTCCCATAGAGATAAATATGATAGATAAGAGTACGAGATAAATATCACTATTACGTATATTTTGATAGTGCTGACATCTATTTCGAAATAAATTATCTCTAATTACATTAAAATTAGTCTGGTGCAGTCATATAGTTTGCAAAATAAGAAATAAAAAATTCCGTTGCAAGAAATGAATATATTTGAACCTTTTTCCTCCATTACATTTGAACCATCTAGCCTGGAAATATCACGGAAAAAGGAGACTAAAGATTCACTTCTTGATTTGGACGAGAGAGATAGGGAAAGGGTTAAATTAATAACTTTAGTCTTATAATTTAGAAGAAAGAATCTAAACATTATATTTTTAATCAACATAAAAATAGTATGCTTAACATTGTCAACTTTCGTATTTAAAATTATTTTATATATAATAGCAAAGATATCAAGAAAAATTAAGTTTTATACCATTACATCGATTAAAAAATTTGGATTTGAAAACTCATTTATAATTAAAGAGAGTGATTCTAAAAAAAAAACTTTTTAGGTTACTCATCCAAATTTATTATCTATATATTACACTAAAAGTTTACTGAGTGGTAGCAATTTTTGTATTTGAATTTATTAATCTCAATTTTTAAAGTTTTAAAAATAAATTTAATCTGTCAACTATCACAATTGCGTACTTGCACTTCAAGAAGAAGATCATTGATACCCAGACATGTGACCTATTACCTCAGCTTTTATAAGCAAAATAGCATGTTAAAGTTAACCTGTTTTTCCACGTAACTTAAGATGTTAATTAATGTGAAGTTAATTAAACACAGCGCAGTATCGCACATCGAATTTCTTGCAATATAATTCTTTCTCGTCTATGTCTTTTACTTTTTTTTGCCGTATGCCTGTTTAGACAGTGGGGGTGCGATTGTTCCTGTTTTTCAGTGGTGCCATCTATGGCCAGGAATTCGACTTCTGCCACGCCATTCCCACAACCACAACCCGTTTACAGGGCGGGTCACATTCACACACAAAGGAGAAAGGACATAGAACACACAGAAAGAGAAAGAAACATCCATGCCTTGCTCGGGATTCGAACCCAGGACCTTTCTGACGCAAGGACAGTTCCCTGCCCCCTACACGGGCCGGTCAGCATGTCTTTTATTTATCTTGGATTTATTACTTGCTTATGTATTTTATTGTAACTGTGTTATATATTTTTGTTTTGTGTACCGGGAAATTTTGATGCATAATAAGTTTATGTTCCACGTGACTTCATGCCTGGTTTTGTGTTAAGTACGAAATATATATTGAAAGCATTGAAATCCTTGTGAAGGAATCTTGGTGTAAGAATAATGAATTCATCACTTAAGAGAATTGACACTTACTCAAAATAGAATGGAGAAAAAAAACAGTTGTTAACGTTAGGAAATGACATGTTTCAACAACCAATCAGGATCGAGATGCCCACACTACGTCACTAGCAGGTATCCCATTGAATAATTCAATTATATCTATAAAATCTCTATTATCTATAAATACTTTGAAGTTTTGGCGAAATAGCTTAGGCGAATAACACTCATCCTTTTAAACCAGCAAAAGACAATTATGGAAAAATTTTAATTATTACGTAATAATTGACTACGTAAGAGACTGCTTAATAATTAATTCATAAATGCCATTGATAAATTATCAATTTAAATTTTTTTTTTCCTTGTTTAGAGTAGAATTTATAAACGAGATAAATCACAAGAATATAGCAAGAAAGCGGGCAAGAATATGACTTGGAAATTTAATTTTAAATTGTAATGTCTTTACCGATCCACAGCATGAACAAAGAGTTTTTCTTTCTTAATTGTTGCTAGAGAACCTTAAAAGAAAGTTTAATATTGAAGCATACGCTCTATCTAACAACCTTTGTGGTACTTGGACTGTTATGATTAAAACATTTCGAAATCTCGAAATTTGTTCAAGTTCGTGATATAGAAGTTTGACATAAAATAGAATATTGAATTACGTGTAAAACATAACTGTTGGCAAAATATTTGAATTTCTAAAAATATGTTTCGATTTAAAATAGTATTTTACAACCACTTTGTATATTTTTAACGACCCACAGTGTTATTAAAATTGATCTTAAAAATTGAAGTATTTTTACGAATTACTTTTAGCAATTTTTTTTGTATTAAAATGAATAAGGTAAATGATAGTGAACTTTATTTCACCATTAAATATATAATAAGTGCAAAAAAATTCATATTAATTTAACCTAAAAAGATATTGGTCAATTGATGTATTGAACTTTGAGAGCTGTCATCTGAATAAAATTAATCTTAACTATCAATATTTATGTGAATATTTAATCTGAATTTTATATTAATGACTTTCTGTATATAAATAAATAAATAAAAAATTTAAATAACTTAGTTATTTGTATGTTTCTAAAATGTAGAATTAAACCTTATATTTTGGAAAGACTACAAAAAGCTCCACATTGCCCTGGTCGAATGAAAATAATATACATATCTTAACCATCAACATCCATAAACCAACAAAATTAGCTGCTGATATTAGCTAATTTGGCTAAAATATCAATTTTCATAATGCAAACCAATTTTATGGCAAACATATTTAATGCATCATTTTTCATTAAAATGAGTAGGTACATTATTAACACATTGCAATCGGGTACATAAAAATACGTTTTTGAAATTTGCCATTTGCGATTTGACAATGATTAAAACACCAACAATAGTAATTTCAAAAAAGTAAACTTCATTTTTTAGGTATTTTGATATCTGTTACTCTACCTCTTTTGTTATTATAAATTATCAAAATGTTACATTTTTATGCCATACTAAAAAGTCAAAATATATACTCTTGATAGCGGATTAAAATTATTTGGTTGTAGAAATTACCAGTTATTTTCAAGCGCGAGCGCTAGTATTTGGCAAATGACACTCCAAACATCGTCAAAGATTTTGTACTCCTTCGAAAAAAAAATTCTTTGGACCACTAGGGTGCATTACTTTAAAGTACTATAGAGAATTCAGAATTCACAAAAAATTCCCATTTTCATACAATTGACTGAAACCCAATGAAGATGCGAATAAAAAAATACACTCCATTGCACAGTAGGCCAGAAGACCATGATCTTTGGCCAAAAGTCAAAAATTAAATTTCGACAAAAATATGTTTAGGCAGCTTTAATATCGCCCAAATTAAGCATTCATAATCATTCCAAACATTATAATTTACTTTTTGGACCGACGAGAGTACAAGTGTAAAATATGCTAAAAAAATGCTTTTTTAATGTAACTTTTAAATTTATATTTCAGAAATGTATATAGGAATTTCACCTTTCTGTTACATTTTTATCAATGTCATTAGTCTGAAATTATAGTACAATTTTTCGATTTGTTGGATTAGTTAATACTCTTGACAAACTTATTGTTTATATCTTATCATTTGACATTTTACAATGCTTGAATCACTTTCGAAACTTATCTCCAAAAAGTTCCACGAGGTAATTAGCTAAACTTTTTTTTTGTTGTCTTCTTTGATATTTCTTCTTTCGAAAAAACCTGCCCCATTTTTTCCCATATTGCAAAGGTGAACTAAATATACCGAAAAACAAAAATTATGTTTCTTTTCTTCATGTTTTCGCGTTATTTTGTAATATTACTTCGGAAA
>NC_092212.1:27277070-27284085 GCF_043381705.1 Parasteatoda tepidariorum
ATATATATTATTCTTTTTTTTTTTGCTGGCCATATTTCAGCCGCCATCTTGTTTTATTTTGGTATTTTTAGTGTATTTCAAAATTTCAGTAATGAATTCAATTTAACTGCACATAAAAACCCTAAATAAAGAACCTCAAATTTTGAAACAAATTTTATCGAAATACTAATTTTGAATGCTGGCCCACTGTGCATTGCATCATACTCAGATTTTTTTTTAAATTATAAAAGAAATATAGTCATGCTTTAGTTAATAATATTATAAAAATTTTAAATTTTTACTTGCGATATTCTTAAAACAATAGTCGCATATACATTGTCATAATTCAGTATGCCCAGCTAAGAACTGACTATTTTCAAAACTTAAAGTCTTGAAAACAAAGAACGATATAGAAATAAATTAACTCTAAGAATCTTATACTGACAATTCCAGTTTAGTAACAAAATTCACCGACAGATTGTGCTGTTCTTCCTGAAGAGAATACAATCTCTTCTTGAAAATAATACAGAACAATTACTGGAATCACAATATTTTCAGATCAAAATGATTGCTGTTTCAACATGATTTCAGTCTACAGCGTCATCTTTCGGCAACTGCTGTTACTAATTTCCTAGTTTTTAGATTTTCGTCGTAAGCATACTGTTAACTTCATTATTCCACAGCACTCCGTTTTCGAGATTTTTAAGTTTGAAATCAGATTGTCCTTTGCTGAGCATCTTGAGTTAATACTTACTTGTCTCACAAGTATCTCCATCAAAGGGAGCTTTACAAGTGCATCTACCTGCTGTCACACCGGCGATTTCTTTGACTTCACATTTTCCATCATTTTTACAAGGGTTATTTGCGCAACTTGCTGAAAAAAAGTTTAAGCATAATATATTAACAGGAAAAAGCAAAGTGTCCTAAGTTCCTACGAATAAAATGGGTGCAATTCTTCTTCTATTAAGATATTACTTAATATCTCTTAATATTTTTTGTTTCATTTTATTCATTGGAATATTTTTTATTCAACCTAGCTACCAAACTCAAAAGCACAAAGGCTCAGAGATGCCAACTTGCCCCGGACAGCAGTTATACATTTTAAAGTGGTAGTTTATCAATTGTCATTCTTAGTTTAATAAATTCAATTTAGTAGATTTTTATCCACCACTACTTCTAAATAATTCGTAGGCTTATATAATACACCACTTTATAATAATTATGTCATGATATGCCTTTAAAAAAGCAAGCAAAAATAATCAACTATTTGCAAAATTTACTTAGTAGCTATTTACCGTTTTTGTTAATTATTTTAGCGTGTCCGGAGCAGTTGGCATCTCTGAAGGCTATAAGCAATCCTAAAACTTAAACATTAAAAAAATTTCAAAAACAAAATTCTGGTTATTAGATTCAGCAAAACACATAATAAAATAAAACAAATATTGCATAATATTTATTAATTATTGTGTTAATTGTGTATTAATTACTTATAATACAATTGATATATAAGTATAACTCTTCATAAATTAAAAGTAGAGGAAATAGAATCCATTTTCAAAGGATTTTTAATTTGAATGATTATTGTAATTAAATAAATTGTATTAACTGAAGGAGTTTTTTATCCATCAGTGTAGAAAACTGAAATTATTTTATATAAAAACCACTCGCAATTACCATATTTAAGCATTCAAAAAAATAAAAAACTCTGCAATATTCGTAAAAAAACAACAAAAACTATGAAAATACTTTCTTAAATAAGTAGTAAAAAATAATAAGTAGTAAAAAATAATAAAACTAATGAAAATAATGAAATATGTAACTGCAGAGAATATTTTTGCTTAATAATTTACTTAAACACACTGAAGTAAAATAAATGGCAACAAACAAATGCGTATAATTAATTACCTTTAGTGCAGTTTTTTCCTTCAAAAAAGGGAGGGCATATACACTTATAATCTTTTCCTTGAGGTTTGCAGGTTGAACCATCTTTGCAGAAATTATCATCGCACCCACCTTTTGAAAAAAAATCAAGTGTTTAAAGTCCTCCACGGAATAAAAAGAAATATGCAGCCAAATTACTTGTAATCTATTCTGTCCTAATAAGCTTTGTTGATTTTATTCAAATAACAAATCAATATAGCTATTCCATGAGCTTACTTCAAAATATAGTACTTTTCAGAAACATTTTATGATTTTCTTTACGACGTTTGCTCATTTTTTAATTTAAAAGTCTTTCTAAGCATTCTTCGCGTAGTTTTTCTTTACGCTCTTATCAAATTCTCTTTTAGATTATAAATTATTGCTGGATGAACATTGCATTTTTTTTACTTTCCGCATTACTCCATAACTATTTTTTAAACAGTTTAAGAATTCTCAAATTGTAAGCGACTTTTTGAAAATTGTTTAACGAAGAACTCTCTACTTCTTCTCCTGCTGCAGTGTATCGTTTTTTCATTCCATTTAATAATCCGCTAAATGTTTTTGATATAATATTACGCTAGATGAATGATGTTGATGTAATATTACGCGTTGTACAACTAGTTTTAGACGAAATGTGTTCCAGGTTAGCCCTTTCATTTTCTTATGTTTTTGTCGTATCATTTTGAACTTTACGCCTTACCTAGACACTAGCAAATAGCTAACACTTTCTGCATGCCAGCAAAGGGAGATATGAAAGCTTTACAACCGGTGTGTAAGGGGTTAAACTTAAAATTTATTCCATACGTTTATCCTACCTTTCTCTTTGCACCTAACTTAAGCTATTTTTTTCATCTTGCCAAAACCTTTATCTTATATTCTTCTTACCTTAATCTTTATCTTATGTTATTTTTAAAAATAGGGGAAATTGGTGATGGAAGAGGGAAAAAATTGGGGAAAGTGTTGTACCTTGAGACAGTAAAAATCTCTAAGAACTTCATATTATTTGCCTTAGATTTATTTCTAATTATGATATTAACTAATAAATGATATCACAACAACAGTTAGCATCCGAAGAATTGATCTTATGTTTTTGTAAGTGATAGAAAATTTCGTTAATTAAAGTATATTTTTGACATTCTATTTTTTTAACATGAATTTATTAAGGGATTCAATTAAACTTTATGGAAGAGAAAGTTTTTTTAGTGTTTCATGGTTTAAAGCATATGTTAAGAATAATGTGAGGTTGTGCTGCAATCTGTTGCAATTATTTAAACGCATAAAATGGGATATTTTATAAGTATATCTCAATTTAAAATATTATTACAGTATTTTTATGTCATATTTTAATTTACATATTATAACCTAGGAAGTAGGGAACTAGTTTTAAGACATGCAAGTCAGATTTCTAAGTATTTTGGTTTAAAAAAAAACTTTTAAATTTAAAATTTTTAGATTCAGTGATCTGTAACGAATTAAGATGACTTACATTAAATAATTTTTAAGAAAGTTTCGAGTTTGTTTTAAAGAAGTTTCGATATTCATTTTTCTTCGATCACTTCAAAGTAATAATATTGCATTATCAAATTGAGAGCATGGCTTCGTAATGGATAACTTATCAATAACTGATATCAATAACTGATCAACAGGCACTGTACTTATTAGCATTAAATTTATCTCGCCAACTTCTTCCACTTTTGGCGAGAGATTTTTCTCGAACAAATAAAGAGATAACGAAATTAAACGTCCACTTTTCATTTTCAATCAAACAAATTTGATTTACATTGGCTTTAAAAACCACTATACATAAACAGTTTAAACAGCCATCCAAATGCTGTTAATCTTGCAGAGAGATTTGAGCTGGCAAAATACAATAAATTAATACAATTTTATGTTATTTCCATTTAAATTCAAAAGTTGTTGGGAGCTCCGAGTTAGCAAGTGTTTAAATGCTATATGAAATTTTAAAAAAATTATAGAATAGTCGTTTAATAAGAACTAAAACTTTAATAAATAAATCAAAATAAAATTATTTTAAATTTTAGTTAATTTTGTCAATTAATTTTTTTTCGAAGTTTAAAATTATTCAAACATTGTGGTGGGGAAAGCAACATTATATCATATTTTCTACACTAAGAATCTGATATTAAATCATAATAGTATTTACTTCCAATAGAAGAAATTTTTTTTATGAGAAATAGCTTAGTTTTTATCCCAACATTTCTTACCGTTATTTCGTTCACCTCAACTGTAGAAAATATGTAAGAAAATACAATCGAATTCTACATAAAATTGAAATCGTAAAAGTTATTATAAATAAGTTAAGTAAGATTTATTTTGTGTTGAATTTTTTAATGAAAATCTACAGTAACTTTTTTTGCTTAAATCTCTACTTATTCAAGTTTTTCGCGATTACATACCTGCCAACATTTACGTATTTGACGTAAATTTTCTTTTTATATTTTATGTGGTAGTAAAATGTATGCTTTCCATATATTCCTTGCATTCATAAACTTAATTTATAATCTTTTTGACCACCGATATTTTTTAAAAAATTAAGCATATATATTAATATGTAATACTGTTGTGGTTGTCAGTAACCATTTCACCATTCGATTCCTGATTGAGACGCCTTGCGGGTTGTCCGATTCTGAGGTCGATCCAGCGGATGATATATGAAGAGTTCCAGATTGCCTCTGGGATGATTCCTTTCCTCCTTCGTAACAGTTTTGACGCAAGTTTGCAGAGTGCAGAACTTCTGCAATGTAGTTCACACATCAATGTTTAATGACAGAACATTTTGATAAAGTAATTTCCAAACCCTGTCAACGAAGTAAATTGTTTTGCTTTGACTAAAGAATGTGATGATTGCATCGACCTCATGGTAGTAACAATTAGGTCCTGTCGGAACAAACGGCCATTTGCGCTTGAACCCGTTTGGTAGAGGCATGTTTCACATTGCGGTCTTGCGAAACTAAACTCTACTGTCGACCGATAGGTTCCTCCGGGTTAAATTAGTAGCGAAGACTGGTCTTGTAAATTATCTCATCGAAATAAGTAATCATTCAAACAGCGAAATGTTTACTTCAAAGTACAACAGACTACTTTTTTGTTGATGCCACTCAACTCCTTTCCAGTCACCTTACAGTTTTTTCTTCGCCTACATCTCATCTTTTCAACATGATGGCAAAGTGCCATCCTTTCCTTACTTCATGACACCTCCCATCAGTGGATCCAGTCTTCATGTAATGTTTCCATCACTTCATGATGAATGGGGAAAGGGACAATTTTGGCCTCAGATGCCAGTTCTTAAACAACGAACGAACGAATCGTGGTTGTCCGCTTAAGCTACTTCAAAATATCACGTATGTTTCTACCTAAAATTGTAATTCAAATTCCATTTTAGCACTAATGGGGAAAACTATTCACGAAAGGATTAAAAGTTGGCAAGTATGCGATTATAGTTGATTTGAAAAATTTACGATGAAACAATTACTGCATTTGAAAAGCAATGCCACTTTGAAAAATAAATTGCAATTTTATAAAATTAATTATATACCTCTATTAGATGGTGGAAAATTACTCAAATAAATTTTTCAATACTCAAATTATTTATTAATCAGCTCTGTAATATCGCTTATGTGGGTAAAAATTCTTGTTACAAATTTACTCTGAATTAACAAAGTAATATTTTTCTGGAGTAAAGTTAAGAATGGTGATATGCATTCTCTACGAAAGAGGTTGAAACCAAGAGCAAGTTCATTTTAACGTCCTTAAATTACTAACCACTTGCACACGTATGCAAAAGAAAGCAGAAATTTTTTAAAAATATGCTGATATACTGAGCTAAATAAAAGTTAAAACAAACAGTATTCAGGTTTATGGAAAACTAGTCGCATGCTTACCCCGAATATCATCGTGCGTAATTAAATATCGTGCAGATTTTACATATGAATACAGTTTCTATTTCAACAACTAAAAAAATGCTTTTGTTTTAATCTAATAACTTTAAAAAAATAGCTTTTACTTAATAAATTCTTTGAAATAATTAAAGTTATTGCTATGAAGGTGCAATTTCGTTCCCCGTTTCATCCACTTCACTTTCTTCATAGTTACATATATCCATAAAAAATTTTGTCGTGTGAGGTCATATGGCAATATTTATTATATGTAATACTAAGATATCATCGAGACTGAGAAAGTCATTGTGTTTTTCCACGCTTGCTCAATTGATTGTTATTACAACTTTCTTGTGATAGTTCAGCTAATATATTTATCTTTTGCCATCGAAATTTTAAGCAATCTACTAATAATTATAAAAATTTCAGCTCATTTGCAAGAGACTGACTTAGAATTACAGTATTTTCACCTCAAGTTGTTAAAATATAGTTTAAATGTATACTTCATTTATGTATGATACCAACTTTCACAACACTGGTAATTGGAAACATTTTGATCTAATAAAAAATTTCATGAAATATTAAAGATTTTTGTCTGTGGCGTTATTCAGTTTTCAATCTTAATAACACATGTGAAAATAGTATATGTTATTTATATTAAACACTTCTGTATAAAGTTATAAGAATATAGATTAAATGCATGCTATACTTAAGTGATATCAACTTTTGAAATTTTAAATATTTTTCCTTTTGGTCCTATTCAGAATTTAACACATGTGTTAATGAAAAAAGAAAACATTTTAAATATCAAAACTTACTTGTGCATTCGCCTTTATTTTTCTTTACTTCACCTTCTTTGGGGACGTAGCCATCATTACATTCGCAATAAAAATCGTCATTTCCTATCATCACACATTTAGCCCTCTCTGGTTTGGGACACGAAAACTCTCCGAGGTCGCATTTATTTTTTTCTGTTCAATAATAGACTTCAATGAATATATATAGTAAAGAGGAAACAAAAATATTAAATTTCACAGCTATTGGTTCAATTGTAATAATAACATTCCAATTAGACGGATGTAACTGTTTTGCCTAACACCTTTCTTGCTTTTTATTTAAACTATTATTCTTTGGCTCTTCTTTAAAATTAAATTTCCCTTTTTTCAACTCTAGATAATTTTATATAGTAAAGAGTTTGTATAGTAATATATATATATATA
>NC_092212.1:27284216-27295397 GCF_043381705.1 Parasteatoda tepidariorum
TATCCTTGGAATAATTTTTCTTTGCACATTTTAATTCGATTACTAGCTTTTACACAAGATAATGATTTAAACTAAATTGTTATTGCATTAAATTTATTTCAATCTCTCGGAAAAGAAAGAGAAAGAAAGTATGTATTGCCCAAATCCAATCACAAAATGCCTAGTGCTTTTTTCCAAACAGTTAATCTACATAGTCTTTATAACAATATACAAAACGTTGGGAGATGCCAAAAGCCTGAAATGATATTTTAGAGCAGGGTAGAAGCTTTGAGTAAACAAGTGTAATAAATTTATTTACTACTCTAATCCTATTCAGTTGAGGTGTCAAAGAAATTTTTTCCTCTCTGAAACATCTTCGGGACGGCTAAATGCCAACTGCTGTACTTTTGCCTTTTTTCAATGAAAAGTTCTATTTCTCTATGTACCGTTGAAGATAAGATTAGCCTGAAACTTTTAAATTTATCTTCTTAATCGGCAAATTGGAATACGTCACCAAAACTCGATATGTCCTTGAACAAAAGATCTCGACAAATGTCAATTTCCCTGGTAATAAATTCGCAGATAGCCTGGATAAAAAGGACCCCATTGATCACATCTGACTCATAACTTATCTAGAGATTTTCTCCACGAAGAAAAATTTCAACAGGCAACTCTGATAAACCCGTCCTTTTCACCACTGGTTTGACAGAAAAAGCCCTGATGGTGCTCAAAGTATCGGTGCTTAATCGGATCAAAGTGCAGTCTTACGATTCATCAGTGGCCATTTTAAAAGCTAAACTTTCGAATTCGGCGGCTAAATCTTCCCAACATGTAGCAAATGCATTAAGACTTGCTTCCGCGGAACACATCTTTGATTGCCTGGAATTTTCCTTGGAGGACACTCTCTTGAGGCCAATTTTTGTATGCGACTTTGATGGAGCATTTGGGCTCATGGATTTTATTTAGTTGAGACTGTATTGTGAAGGATTCGAAACAAAATCACAACAGCAAATTGTCCATCCTGATGACGATTTTTGTCACAGAAAAGTGGGGGGTGGGGCCTAATAAGGGAGACACTCCTTGATTGGCGTATTTTTTAAACCAATTACATTATTAGGAGCCACATCAATTACTAATTTCACGTGTACACAAGAAAATTGAAAATTTATTAACACTTAAAAACAGGTGTTAGACAGCGTCTTGATTTTTACTAGATCTTGTGTGTTATGTTTTTTTTTATGTTCAAGGGGACTTAATGTATAGCTTTCTCCTTTTCGTATGTTTTATTTAATTCATGTTGATGGAGACTTAATTTGATTTTAAAAGTTGAGAATGTCGTTACAACATTCTGGGATTTTATTTATCGTAGGGTGGATCACTTCAATTAATTGATTTGAAATAGATTACTTCAGGTGCCAATTACATACCTGCCAACTTTTACGCGTTTGGCGTAAAATTTTATTTTTATATTTAAAGTGGTAGTAAATATATATTATTTTTTCTTTTATAAACTTAATATTTAAAGCATTTTGATCACCACTCTTCTTAAAAAAATTAAGCATGTATATATATATATACACGTTACTGTCGTAGTTGTCAGTCTAAGCTTTTTCAAATGCAACGTATTCTTTTGCGTAAAATTGAAATTCCATTTTGATACCACTTGGAAAAATCCTAATGGAATAGATTAAAAGTTGGCAGGTATGCAATTACGTATGCTTGTGAATGGAAAAATGTCATTAGCTTCAAAACTAATGTGGAATAGTACATGTTTTTCATAATGTAATATTAGTAATTTTATTTAAGATGAAATGAATAAAAGTGCTGAATAAGAAAGGATAAGTCATAAGAGATAAGTGATAAGAATAAGTTCCACTTCAGCTCATATTAAAATGGCTAATTGGGATATTCTGTACGCTAATAAGAAATGAATGCCTATAATAAGTTTTGATCTTATCTAATGATCAGATTTTAATGATCTTATTAATTTGAGAGCTTAACCTTGAACATGTTAACTCATGTTGACGATATTTTAAGTTTTGAAATAAGACGCAAAGATGTGCCTTCTCAAAATAAGCATATTTACTTATCACAGATTAAAAATCCTGACCCCCGGAATATGTTAGGGAACGGAGGCAATTGCAACCTGGAAAATATGATACCAATAATTAATGCTGGTGACTGGTTAATAATCCAGATCCTTTCATGTTAATTTCACTTTTTGTGTATTTTGTGATATCTCAAGAACTTTATGAACGAATCAAAAGCTTTATGAGCCAATGATTTGTAAAATAATAATTATTATTATTTTCTTATTTTATTAATTAATAATTAATTTGTAGTAGTAGCCGGATTTCGGATAGTCGGCGGTATCACTTTGTTAGCAAACAGTTTTTTTAGTAGCAAATTTGATGTATCTTTGGTGCTTTATTGAGGTATTTTAACTTATGTACTTTAATTTTCTTTTCTTTTTAATGCATGAAGACCTAAGCCAATAAGCATAGGCAAAGATTCTCTGTTTATGATTTAGTATTATATTGTATGTACGGAATTGAGACGAAAAATGGGAGTAGAGTACTTTGAAGATTTAATCTTTTTTTTTAAAAAAAGGCACGTAATATTTAGGAATATAATTATTTCGAAACATTACGTGCCAGCTGCTACAGAAACAAGAAAAAGCGCATTTTAAAGCGGGGAGATTTTTCTATTGCTCATGCCAACCCAAGTTAATATCTCTCCTAAATGTTTATTCACAGCTCTACTTAAAATAGTTTAACCTCGCTACTATAGTCACCGAAAACTGCCGAAGGGAGTACTTTCATACTCCCTTCAGCACACATGCATGTGAAGTACAGATAGTACTTCACATGCATGGAACAATAGCTTATTGCTCTAACAAAAACTATAAGACTAGTATATTTCATAATGGAGAACAAACATCTACCAAAATGTTCATAAAAAATCCTTTGGCTGATACTTTGAAATTAATACTATATTCCATAATTTAATAAATTCTTCACATAGTTACTTAAGTAGTTTAACTAGTAACTTACTTTCACATTCATCTTTGTTTGTTTCTGGTTTCTTTCCCTCCTTCAGTTTGTACCCAGGTTCACATTCACAGAAGAAATCAGTACCTTTTGTTACACATTTCGATGACGGAGATTTGCATTCAGTACCTTTACAAACGTAGTCAGCAGCTGTAATAACATAATTTTTTATTATCTGTTCCTCCATGTCTCCTTATGAATAAATCTTTTCATGTATAATTCTTTCGGTGAATAAATCTTTTTATGAACAAACTCATTTTCAGGGTATCCATGTTAAAACTTTAAGATGCGTCTTAAATCTAGAATCCATTATTAATAATGAAAATGCCAATAGGATTTACCAAATAATTTAACGTTTATTTTCCCTAATGATCAGCATTACGTGCCTTCTCATTTTATTTTATTTTATTTTATTTTATTTTATTTTATTTTATTTTATTTTATTTTATTTTATTTTATTTTATTTATTTATTTATTTATTTATTTATTTATTTATTTATTTTTTGTTCATTTATTTATTTATTTTATTTATTTATTTATTTTCTTTGCAATTTTTAGAATTTTTAATTTTAAGCCGCACTTATACTACGCGTTCTTTATTGTAAAGCAAAAATTAATACGTTATATGAATTATTGTATACCAGAGGAACTTTAGTCCTGCTAGCTACTTTTTAAAAAAACTATTTTTCCTATTAATACCAACAATGAGGAAGGATATTATGTTAAGATCTAACCAGTAGACCGTAGCAAATGGGCAGATATTTCCCGTAGATGTGAAATTGGACTTTTCTTTATGTTATACTTTGACATCAAAAGGATATTTTTACTTTTCATATAATTCTGCAGCCATTGAAAAAGCTTTGGTTATATTATTGTCCTCAGCATCTTGGTTAATGAAAGTTTATACGAAGCCACTTAACTACATAACTGCATATTTGATAAATGTGATAACAAGCTGTGATATCTGTTACTGCGTATATTTTATTAAAGTTGGAGTGGTGCGAAAAAAGAGTTTTCGATAATTGCAAAATACTACCCTCAAAAGTAGTATATGGATTTGTATATTACACGCAAATTTTTTCACATATCTTATCCATCATCTTCATATCAATCAAAAACCTTAAATTTTGGAATTATTTTTAAAAATATCAAATTTTTGTAAAATTTTATAAATTTGACTGATTAAAACTAAGTCCTTCTCAAATTTTCTGTATTGAATGTAATATTGCTTGTTACTTTTTTTTCTTCAGCATTTTTAATCATATGTTCCTTCATGCAATGCTCTTAAATATTGCAATTTTTTCAATTTTTACAACCATTTTCCGTATTATAGTGATGCATTGCAGATTTATTTTCACAATAAACATTTCAGATTCAGACGAAAATCAGCAAGCTATATTGAGAAGCATTGAAAGCATGGATTTTTAAGCCATCAATGGATTTCTCTTTTTGCAAAAGACCGCTGGTTACGTTATCCATTGTTTAGCTGTTTTGTGGATCAATTCATTTTTAGACTTCCTGACTCATGACAAGTGAATAGGTTAAATATATCCTCAACTCGAAATAAATAAAAGTCTCCTTTAAATGGTTATCTAAGAGAATCTATTTGTAATTAACTGTCCAGCGAGAAAATGTGTTACAATTGGGTTTAGCTAAATAACAGCGACACATTCGCACATAAAATGCAAAAAAAGTGAAATTGGAGTAGAAGTTGCTCTCAAACTTAGGAAAATTCGGTGTAAAACTTCATTTCCCGAATCGTTGCTTTGATAAAATGAGAACATAAGAAAATGCAGAAACTTTAAAAATTGTACAATCATAAAAAAATACCCATGTTTATGACTGGAATTCACGTTTTCGCAAACGAATCGGAACAACATTTTTAATCACTGCAAGCAAGTGCGTTAAATAAGAATCTTACATCAGTAAAAAATTAGTAAAGATCATTTAAAAAGATTTCTCGCTACTAGCAAACTGTAATATGAAGAAGTATAGGTTCAACTAAATTGTAAATCTTTGCGAACAGTTAATTAAAAAGATGGATAAATAGAAAATGAATCTAGCTTTAAACGACGCACATTCCAAATTTTAAGAAAGCAAGCAACAATGATCTCATTATATCAAAACATTTTAGTTAGAAAAGAAAGCAAAAAGGCGCATTCTAAAAACTTTGAAATCGATTTCAAACAAGTACCAGAAGTCTCAGGCTATCCCCCGTCTTCAACCTCAATCACACTCCAAACCATAATTAAACTTGGGGCATTTGCTAGAACATGTGCCAGATATGAAATTCCTGATAGACCTGGTCCTACCATCACGGCAGCAATACCATACGATTAACGGAGAGAAAAAACAAGGATAAAAAATGAAAGAGGAAGTTACGAAAAGGCTTTTCGATCATTGTAGACAGATGTAGAATACAATGGAAGTAAAAAAAAATAAACAAAATTTGCAGAATCAAGTAGCAGTATAGGAAGTCAAACTTCTTGACATTTGTTTTTATGTAAGAAAAAAAAAACGTTCGTCATGGTGGAGGCAAAAGTTGAACATTGCCATCACAGACCTAAACTTGAACCTTATAGAGTCTTCAAGAACTAGGAGCGAGGCAAATTGGACACACCTTTACATCAACTCCTTCAGTATCAGGTAAAAGTGATTATATTTTAAATTTTTTAAACAGTGGAGCTAGTACAATGGTAAATATTCCATTCAATGGCAAATATTTACTCAAATGCATGACCTAAGAGTTCCCTTGTCTTCTGTATTTGGTTCAAAATTAAAAGGCTACGGGGTTGAACATTAGCTGTCGTAAACCAAAAAAATTGGGTCGGCTGTTCAAAGACGGTTATAAAATAAATAAAGTGGTAAATTACGGAATAAGGTGCAAGGTATTAATTTGTCTGCTTGAAAGGAGTTCGAAAAAGTGATTGGCATCTGTAATGCTTTTTCGCACTACAAATGCCAATAGGAGTGGGTCATAGGAAAGTTTCACTAAGACATATTATGAATTACCTGAACGGTCCGACTGTGAGTTTTCAAAGATTTGTTTGGATTAATGAGCAAGAGTTTGATCAACTGTGAACACCTTTTTCTAATAATTTTCAATGATTTAGTAATTTCCTTTTCTTGATGAATGAAAGTTCATTGAGTTTACATAAGCAATTAAGACATATCTACCAACTTAATGAAGTTATCTTCTTTGAATATGAAAGCAGAGATGAGCATCCGACTCTCACGATAAATAATAATGAATAATGATTCAAAATCTTCCTTAACAATGAATAAAAATTTATGCATTAGTCAGAAATATTTTGTGTAAAGAATAAAACATTCATTATTTTCAATAATTATTCTTTATCCATTAGTCAAGAATAAGTTAATTAAACGATTCAAAAGAAAATTCACCCACTCATGAAACTTATTTACCCATAGAAAATTTCATGAAAAAAATTATTTTTAATAATTATTCCGAAGCCGTGTCAATTTTAGAATCATCTGATTTTAAAAAAAAAATCAATGAATGTATGCAATTTCTGAACTGATAAACAAAAAGGCGCTGCAAGAAGGCTAACGGACTTTTTACAGAAGCTGTGAAAACAAATTTTTCCTACAATGATATTGCTCCAAGGGACCTACTCAATAATTTCGTTATTTCCAGAATGAAATCTGTTTGATCGAAGCATATTATTCTTTGAAAATTAAAACGAGAAAAAAATTTACTTTTATTATTTATCTAAGCTTATTCTATTTATTTTATGATAGCGATATCAGGGTCAAAGACATGCAATGGAAGCCCCGTTTACTATTATACTATAAATGCATTAAATCAAATAGCTTGAATAATTTATTTTAAGCAAATTATTTAATAATTTTAAGCAAATAAGGGTGTAAAAATAAACTCGATCAAAATACTCCGAAAGTATATCCTAAAGTATATGTAGAATAAACTTCGGAATCAATAGATACAAAAATACCTTTTCAAACAACTTCAAGTAGAACGGATACGCTAACTTGTTTGAATTAGCTGTCCTTCTAACTATTTAATTTCGATTCCTGGTGCTAGGGACCATTCCATTTTCACATTCGATTTTTGAAATTTCAATTGTAAACGGAAATTTTTTATGTCCTTAAAAAATGTTAGGGTTGCAGCAAAAAAAAATTTACCGCATTGGTTTTTTTAGAAAGTAGTGAATTATTATTTTTTCAATCTAAGAACATGCGCCTACGTCTTACTTAAAACTTATTTTAATATCTAGTGAAATAATTTTATATGTTAAGTTACTAACTGGATAATCCCAAGAAACTGAAACGGAAATATAAGAACTTCATTGATTTGAAAAATAATCGATGATAATAAAAAAGACATGTTTTGAGCGTCTAATAATTAAAGTCACAAGTCTGTCAAGCCTGACAAGTCTTGAGAATGGCCGCTTATATTTGAATGCTTGAAACATGTCGACTTTTACTTCCATCTTCATATTTTTTGATGCCAGTGGAGTTTTTATCATCAATTATACAGCTTTACATTAGGGTCTAATCATTATTTTGATAAGAATTTTACCCTCGTTAAAGTAAACATATGCATTTTAATATTTTAACAGGATTCATATGGTCTTTAAAAACGTAACAGCATCAATATTGTAAAAGATATAACCATAAAATTAAAATTAACCATAACCATAATATAAAGTAACCATAAAATTAAAATTTTGAGACCAGATATCTTGAGTTAATGAAATTGATTATTTTTATCCTTTAAGTTTTTGTGCCCTCATTTCAGTATCTTAAGGACCTTACGAGTTCTATTTAAAAAGAAAGTATCGTATCAGATATTTATAAGAAAACAAAAATAATCATAGTAGCAGTATTTTGGGGTAAATGTAGCTTATCGTAATTGAAGAACATGCTGTGCGAAATTTTATGGTGAATTTGCGAAAGTAAGTTTCAGAATGTATCGAAACATAAGGATACTGTTCGCAAATCATCTTAACCCAAAGTGACCTAAATATCTAGCAGAATGAAGTGATTTTTTAAACAATGAATCCAACAATATACAACATATTATTTCAATATCTTATTTTTAAACGCAACATATTTCAAAATGCCACTTAACATTCAGCAATTCCCTGAGTTATTAAAATAAGAAACGTCGTAAACTATAGAAAACCTTATAAATGTGCGTTATAATTACTATGCAATCTACATTTTATTTTTCAAGCACTTTTTTTGTTTCTTCCATTTTTTGTATCTAGACACGTATATACCTATAATAAGTTATTTAAATTTGATTTTGGAATGCAATCATCGTATAAATATAGTAAAAACAACACAAAAAATCTAAATATTGTCAAATGAAAAAGTCAATCAGTTTCTAGATAATCAGTTTCTGTACTTTTTATAAAGATTAGTCAAAAAAAATAACAAGGGACTTTTCAAATACGTCATTTTTGAGATTTAAAAAAAATTATTAAAAATGAGACCTAAATTATTCAGTAGTATTCCGTTTCAAAGTATTTTTTCCCGTCACATTTTTGTGTACGGATGATAAATGTAAAATATTATGATTTGTTATTAAATTTTGATTTCGTTTTAAATTTATAAACTGCTGTTTGTAGAAAATGCAACACCATGAAGGAATCATCAGAATCAAATGAAATTCGCAGCAAATGTCAAAGGCCCCCATTTATGCAAATTAATAAAGTTTCAGAGCCATCGCGCGTGCGTGGCGCGCGCAGCGCCCTCTGAATTGATGCTGAAAGCGTATAAATAAAGTGCTGTAGCGGGACGTTGAAAATAGTCTATGATTATTTGTTAGTGGCAAACGTTTAGTGAGACCTGAGTATGCCTCCACGACGGAAGAATAAGAAATTCAAGCAACTTACGGAGTTTGAACGAGGGAGGATAATCGGCCTTCGAGAAGGAGGATTTTCCTATCGCGCAATAGCAGCTCGTATGCAGCGGAACAGTTCCACAGTGATGCGAGTTTGGAAGCAGTGGACCGACGAGCACCGAACAACTCGAAAAACAGGCACTGGACGACAGAAGGTGACGTNCCTCCCTCGTTCAAACTCCGTAAGTTGCTTGAATTTCTTATTCTTCCGTCGTGGAGGCATACTCAGGTCTCACTAAACGTTTGCCACTAACAAATAATCATAGACTATTTTCAACGTCCCGCTACAGCACTTTATTTATACGCTTTCAGCATCAATTCAGAGGGCGCTGCGCGCGCCACGCACGCGCGATGGCTCTGAAACTTTATTAATTTGCATAATATCCTATAATTGACATTTGCTGCAAATTTCATTTGATTCTGATGATTCCTTCATGGTGTTGCATTTTCTACAAACAGCAGTTTATATAGATATTTATAAAAATAAAAGTGCTCAGCAATAATAAATAAAATATTTTCCATAAAAAAACTTGTTTTCATATGCTTTTTTTTTTTTAAATTTTCATACGTTTATTCAAATCTAATTATCCTTATTCCTATATTTGATTTTTATAATTAATTTCGTTCATCTGGAAAGAAATAGGTCGTGTAAATTTGTTTTATGCTTACCAACGCAATCCGCATCCTTTTGCCCTTTCTTAGCTTCGTCTACTGGTTTAAAATCTTTTTTACACTCACAAGTAAAAGTGTTGCCATTCGCTACACATTCCGTATTTTTTCCAGTACAATCAGTGACTTTGCATTCATGAGTTGCTGCTAAAAAATACAATAAAATAAAAACGCTAGTTTGATTATACATAAAAACTCACTATATAACTTTTTCTGGATTCTATCCAAAGTCTTTAATCTGAAGTTTAGAACCACCTAAACTCAAACGAGAATATTTGTCGCTGTCACTTTTAAAAGTTAAGTTCTCTCATGCCAAAACAGGTCATTACGTAATTGTTAGCGTACTTTTGAATTCTTTATTTTAAACTTACTACAAAAGTGTCCAATTTGCTCAATATTACTTATGTTTTTTATTAATGTTGCTGTCCCTAAAGATTTAGATTTAACAATTTTTCAAAATGAACGAAGGAAAAATATTCATTTCATTAACCAAGATCAGCGATGAATGCCTTTTCTCCATTATCTCAATCGTTTTCTTTGGTTTCCTGCCACATTTTAGAGTTTATGTTAAATAAAATCTATTCAAAAAGACAAAATGAATAATTAAATTATTATTTTCTAACTTTTAAGTAATTTAGTTCGTGCGATTTTGTTTCACTTTTGAGCTTTCAGGGGATTAAAGGATCAAAAATAATTTCAAAATAATTTCAGTATGATATAGCAAAAAATCAAGCAAAATGCTAGTAACTTGCATCAAATTTTTTGGGTTTTCATGCAAGATGATTGCATAAATGTCCTAAACTTAGCTGAAGTAATGATGGAATTTAGGATATGTTGATAAATAAAAGAATTTTTTTTCGTCATACTTCATTTTTTTACTACAAGTTTGAAAATATTCAATAAAATTAAACAACATTTTTAGAGAAATTCAAAATTATTGTTTTAAAACTTGGAAAAAAAATCACTAAAAGTCGCTCAATGAGCATTTAAATTAGTTGCTTTATCTTGAACATGAGCAAGCAAATTTTAAACTTTGTAGTAAATTGTAAATGGCAATTAATGAAAAAAGTCTTATTTAAATTTCTTAAATCTTTAAATATCATTAATCAACTTTCGAATCACATTCTGTACTTTTTTAAAGATTACTCAAAAAAATAAGGTACTTTTCAATTCCATCATTTCTGAGATTAAAAAAGATTTATTAAAAGTGACACCACAATTATTTAGTAGCAGCGACCTTTAATGTATTTCTCCNCAAAAATAGGGCTAAAAGTAAGAGTTAGGAAAGGTTACCAGTAAGAACCTAAATCGAGAGATTTTTTTCATCAACAATGGATCCGCTTAAATTCTGTTAGTATCAATAAGAGCTATCTGTGCTAAAAATATTTGTAAAACTTTCTTATTGTAAGCCTGACCGACATCACTTCACAGTCTCATCCAATTCCTCGTAAAAAATGCTTACAAAACAAACCGTCACTAATGCTTAAACTTTAAGTAGAAGCGAAATTCCTATTTTCTCCTATATCTTTCCAGGGAAATTCAAAAAAAAAAAAAAAAAATGAATAACTAACAAGGTTGGATTTATATATAAGC
>NC_092212.1:27295765-27296460 GCF_043381705.1 Parasteatoda tepidariorum
TAAACTCAAATAAGAATTTTTGTCGGAGTCACTTTTAAAAGTCACGTTCTCTCACTCCAAAACAGGTCCTTACATAATTGTTAAAGTACTTTCAAATTCTTTATTTTAAACTTACTACAAAAGTGTCCAATTTGCTCAATATAACTTACGTTTTTCATTAATGTTGTCGTCCCTAAAGATTTCCTACCTAAAAGTTTAAGACAAAATAAAATTTAAAGAAAGTACACATTAAAGGGCAGAAACGATTGATNGATTTCCTACCTAAAAGTTTAAGACGAAATAAAATTTAAAGCTAAGAAAGTACATATTAAAGGGCAGAAACGATTGATTTAAAGCAAAAAATCACTAAAAACTGTTCTAAATTTACATTTCTTTCTCATTAATTTAGCAAGTTCAACAGCAGCTCAGAGCTACATTATATGTTTAACAATTTTCAATTTAAGAGAAGGAAAAATATTCATTTTATTAACCAAGATCAGATATTAATGCTTTTTTGTCCATTATTTTAATCGTTTTCTTTGGTTTCTAGCCACATTTTAGAGTTCACGTTAAAATAAAATCCATAAAACTAATGTGTCTCCAAGCAAGAAGTTTGTAACAATGTATAGATATGAAACTTCCATGAGTTAGTTTTGATAACATATTATTCAAAAGTAGCATTATAATGTGCATGAATCAAATCTTAATGTATCTAA
>NC_092212.1:27296960-27305049 GCF_043381705.1 Parasteatoda tepidariorum
ATAATACTAGAATATTTCACAAATATATATCTCATATTTTCATTCTTTTTCTTATAGTATATAATTACATTGGTTTCTAAATGCAAAGATGCCAACTGCTTCGGACACGCCAAAATAATTATAAAAAAACGGTTAATAACTACTAAGTAAATTTTGCAAATAAAAAGTGATAAATTATATAAGCCTACGAATTATTTAGAAATAGTGCTGGATAAAAATCTTCTAAATAGAATTTATTAAATTAAGAATCACAATTATACGTATTCTTTCATGCGTCAAATTGACGCTTGTTCGTAGAGATAGGTATATAAGAAACGTCCGTGAACCTAGTGTTAAAATGCACAAATGCTGAAATATTCTTATGAGACAGTTTTATAAGAATACTAATTTATTGTCTATTTTTTGGCGATGCTTTTTTTTGTTTCGACAAATAAGGTTTTTGCTAAGGTTTGCTAAGGTTTTTAAAACAATCGCTCATAAATTCGTCATCAAATCTGAGCACATTAAAACAAATCTTTTAAATACTTCTCTTCCTACACACCACTATATTTTGCATCACTCTGTCCCATTAAGATTTATTACTGCCCAGTTTGAAAATATTTCATTCGATTATTCCTATAGTAAACATTTTTAGGCATTGTTGAATAGTTATTTTTATGCAACTTGATACTAAAGCCTTATTTTTTTTTTAAAAAAATTAGTAGCTGGCATTAGAATAATTAATTTATTTACTTTTTGCATTATATGAAACGTGTAATTTGATTCTTTAAGTCAATTTCAGTTGATTTTAGTAGACTGAAATGCTTTGATTGGTTTTAGACATGAAGTTTAAACTTTATTTAGATTGCAAATGCACTATAATCACAAAATACATTTTTATGTTGCTTTTTAACTGGATTATTCCCCAAAACATCCTTTTATACAACCATCTATTTCTTTTTTATGAATCAATTCACTGGTACCATAGTTCGCATATTTTTTCTAATGTTCCCAAAAGTTGGGTAAACTTATCTTTAATAATAATTATATTTATTTCACAAAATGATCTTAAAAATATGAAACAGAAAACAATATTCGCAAATGAACATTATCTATTTTTATTTTTTACCTTTGCTTGCACTTACATTTAATATCTAAAAGAAGCATCAATTCAACTTTTAAAAAAAGGAGCAAAGTACTTTGCTCAATCTAATTAATTCTTGTTTTTTCAGTCTAATATAGAGGTAATGGAAAGTTTCTAATTACCTTATAAGGACCGCCTTTTCTGAGTATCAAATTATATTTATTGATTTTAACTACAAGGTGATAAAAGACAATATTAAAGATGATGAATATACATTAAATGAGATGATTCATGATAATTTAAAAGGTGATAAAGGGATTAAGCAAGATAATAGCGACAAGCCACTTCTCGAGTTACAGATTACATCTACTTCAAAGTTTTTAAAAACAAAAAGTTAATATTTCTGCGCTTGCAAAGCCATAGGAAAACAGTTTTTGAGCTTGCCATGAGGCATGAGGGCTTGCGACACCCTTAAGGAAGCAATTTTTTGAAAATTCTCCAAAGAATGAAACTAAAGTTAAAAACTTACGTTCGCACGTAATCTTGTTCGCTGATTCCTTGAATTTCCCATTACAATTGCATTTAGTCTTATCTTTAGTCAATTCTACACCACTTGGACACACAAATTCTCTTCTTAGTTCACAAGTACCTGAAAGAGAGAAATAAAATAAAATGTAGTAGAAAAATTGTTGCTTCTTTGTCCCCAGTTTAGGTATGAAAGTGTTGAAAATCTTATGATAAACTGTATGCGGATATGATTAAAGATGCTAGGCTAAATTTACCACTTAACGGTTCGAAAGTATTTCACCTTACTTCAGGTATAATCATGATAATTAATTTAGAGTAATTAATTAACGAAAATATTTAATTAATTATAAATATATAATTAACTATAAATATAAAATTAACTGTAAATCTCTAATTTATAAATGTTATAACTAGTAATAACAATAAAATAGAAGAAGAATCAAAAATAATTAAAAACATGTCAACAATAAGCGAACCGAACCTATATTAGTTTTCCCATTTCCTTATCTTGCATTTTGACACGCGGTGTATAAGATTTTTCTTTCAATAGTATAGAATAATAAGCCTTTTTTCCCTGTTACTAAGACTTATAACTCTGGACAAATTCAAATTAAGTGAACTTCAAGATATCATATTAATTGAACGTCATGAGTTCTAAAGAAATTAGTCTCTGCTGAATAGCAAAAATGTGTTAAATATTGCTGGTTTGACATGCTCAGAATTTGCGGTTGAACCTGTTCGTTAGGATCGACTTTAAGCAGCGAACTTTATTTTTTCCAGTTAATCAACTGCACTTGGATAGAGTAACTTATTGTTTTCAGTTTCGGTATTCTTTAGAGAAATTTAAATAATTTTCGATTTAAGGAATAAATAGTCAAAGTTACACGGAATAGGTGACCAGAACGCGACAGAAAATATGGATTTTTCTCAATAGCAAATAAATGAATTATTATGTTTTCACATTTGATTTTTAAAGAATGTTTTACATTTCCCATTGAAGGAATTCATTGAATTTACACGCTTTTAGAAAACGAAAAATTTGAAGAATATTTCTTCATCCACTCGTGACGTCACAAAATTGAAATTTTTGTTAAACATTGAAAACTTTATGATAAATTGAATTTAATAAATATTAAAAAAATTATGAGATAAAACAAAACTAATATGTGTATTTTTTACACATAAAATTTAACCCTTTAACGGGCCCTTTATTTCTAGTAAATGTAAATTAAAGTATTTTTGGAATTGAAATTGTTTTAAGAACAGTAATTGATATTAAAAAAAACTCATTTAGTTTATAAAAATGCCATTTTTTTGTGGTAAATATATTTAACATGACCTATTAGGAACTTACTGACTTTTATTTTTCTTTATTTATAAAATAAATCCCTTAAATGCTACAAACTTCAAAAGGAATTATGTATTTTATACCTTTTATACGTTTTTCAAAAGTGACAAATGGTTACCAATTTTATTTAAACTCACTTCAAGAAAGCTGAAGTTATTGAAAAATGGAAACCTAAATTAAAAGTGGTAAAACGTGGTGGTAAGTATACTTACCACAGCCTTCAAAAGGGTTAAGTCAGTGGCTTTTAAAAGTAAAATTTTAATTTTTTTATCGGTAAATTAATTTTACGTTGCTGGAAATAATATTTTTTCTTTAAATTTTCACAGAAAAGAAGCTGTTAAATTATAATCAGTGTATTTTCGATTCGTTATAAAACATGTGTCACAAGCAGAGAAAAAAGATCAAAGAATCAGGAAAAAAAGGATATCCTTATAATTTTGAATCTCTAGAATTAAGAAAGTGAAAATTCCTAATTTAAAACATCAGAAAAAGAAAAAACTAAAGAATAAAAAGGCAGGAATTAAAATAGCATAAAAGTAACAAAAGCAAACAAAATTTATCATGGAATCACTCCTAAAGGTTTTGATTATCATAAAAAGAAAAATATTTTTCCTTACTTTTATCACCATTAACTACAAGAACCGCTTCTTTTATGCAAACACATGTTTCTTTTGTATCTTCTGTTTCTCCTTTAAAGCAATAGCCATATGGTCCACATTGCAATGTGCAGGGAATAATTGTTTTTGCTTCATCTGATTTTACTGGTTCTACGTAAACGAAAAACTTGTTACAGTTATTTATTAAAAAATTGTTAACTTAGTATATAAAACAAAATGGATACCACTCAACCTAAGAAGGCCATAAAACGCCTCTAAATTCCATTATTGACGAGAGTGATGTATGTTTGAGTTTATATAGCATAGAATGCACACTCGAGCATCATTTACTTCAATTTTAGAAACTATTTATAAATAAAATATGAATTGAAATTATGAATACTTAATAAATTATGAATTGAAAGTTAGACACTCGGGTTGATCTTCCAACACGAAATAAAGTTCTTTCAATGCATTTAGACCTAGCTATTCACTATCCATCATCCCCCCTTTCTACTTTTTGTATTATGTTTGAAATTTAGATGTAGAAGCAGGTAGCCTCCCCCCCCCCCTTAGGCTAGGTACCTCAAACAAATTTTGATCTGCAGTTATATGCCTTTTTGAGTCAGGAGTATACCAACTCAAGTAGGATACTTAATTTTAATCCAGATTGCAGAAATATAAATTTACGATGTGCTACTAGTTCTGCCATTCTCTTTCGCTGACTTATTCAATTTATCGTACGTTGACAAAATTCCAGTCTCCCACGGGCATACCTCCTATGAAGAAATTGAGTGTTCAATTCTCGGACAGGCCCTTTCTAACCAATTCAAAGCAAGCAAGCAAACCTTAGTTTCCAAACAGATGTATGTAAAATTGAAATAATATCTACTGAATAGAACTATACTATCATTTGACCCTATTCATGTAAAAAAAAATTATAATTATATCTGTAGTAACACTACAGAGAAATTTCATTGCTAGCAGTGATGCATACCCAGAGATACCAACTGCTCCGGACCCGCCAAAATAATTAAAAAAACGGTAAATAACTACAAAGTAGATTTTGTAAATATTTGACTACCTTTGCTTGTTATTTAAATGGTATAGCATGACGTAAGTACGATAAAGTGGTGAATTATATAAGCCTACGAATTATTTAGAAATAGTGATGGATAAAAATCTACTAAATTGAATTTATTAAACCGAGAATCACAATTTACAAACTACCACTTTAAGATATATATTTGCTGTCCGGAGCAAGTTGGTATCTCTCTGATGTATAAAAGTCTTTGACCGAGTCTGGCATCAGGGCCTCGTATACAAGCTCATAAATTTCAATATCCCCAAAGATCTAATACTACTAATTAATAATTATCTGACAAACAGAACTTTTCATATTAAGATCAATACAGCATTTTCTTCCGCTAGAAACATTAAAGCAGGAGTTCCGCAAGGTTCAATTCTCGGCCCTGTGCTCTACCTAATTTATTCAGCAGACTTTCCAAATTTTAATAATATGAGAAACATCACCTCAGCCTTCTACGCAGATGATACAGCACTTATGAGCAGATCAATAAATCCCAAGAAGTCTGTTACTAATCTCAGTAATATCATACCTCATATCGAAGCCTGGTGCACAAAATGGAAGGTAGCCATCAACACCACTAAATCTTCACTACTAATTATTAGGAAATCAAGTAAAAAGAAAGTCATTTATCCAAATATTACTCTTTTCAATGATGAAATACCACTAGTTCGAAAGGCCACCTACCTAGGCGTCACTCTTACTAGTTCTTTAAACTGGAATACCCATATTGAAAATATTATTAGCAAAGCGCAAGGAGCCTATAGATCTCTGAAACCAATATTAAACTATAATTCAAAACTATCTCTCAAAACAAAACGAACCCTATACCTCCAATGTATTCGACCGATCATCAGCTACGCAGCCCCTGCATGGAGCACAACCACTGTTAGTCAAAAAAAGAAACTGGAGATCACTCAAAATAAATTCCTCAGATATATCACAGGAGCCCCCAGATCCATGAGAATGAAAGATCTAAGACGAGAGTTAAAAATCAACAAAATAGATGAGCACATAGCTGAACTATGTGCAAGTTTCTTCAGAGATGCACTCTCTTGTCATACGTGCAATTACTTCAAAAATTTTGATTTTGAGCTCATCAAAGACAACATAAAATATAGCCCGGCAACCGCCTTTTTCCTATCCGACGGAGTTTTGTCCCGTAAATTTTGTAAATAGCTGTAAATACTTGTAAATAATTTTGCGCATTTATTATGTATTTCCCCTTTTCCCTGGGGCTATGTGGCTACTGTGCACCTGTGAAGCTCGGGGTAATACCTCGAAGGGAGGCGAGGCAGTCTGCCACAAAACCTCTTCTCTCTCTCTCAAACTTGTTTGTTCAATCTCACTACTTCATTTTAATTTTCTCTCAGTAAAAGATACTGAACCCCAACTTTCACCTCTCAGTTGCGCTTCGGCGATTTATTATTTATTTCCACTCAGATGAATTAGTTGGAGCCCCTAGCGGGGCTGATGCTAAGATAACCAACACATATGAGTATGAGTAATGTATAAAAGTTTTGCTAGTTTGGGCAGCCAGACTGATCGAAGAATCCCTGAGAGAGTATAATTCGTTCACCAGGAGTTGGCACTTGGCTCCGCCTTCATCACGTGGTATCCGACGATACTATTTCGCTGTTTTTGGGAGAAGGATTTGAACAATACTGAACAAGGTTGCTATATGGTGATCGTATGACAAAAATATTTATTTCGCAATCAATCCTTATGTGCATTTCTTTAACATTAAATATTTCAAAAATTACATATTTCTCCCTTGTGAGTGAATAGTTTGTCCTTTTCGAGACATAAGTAAAATTAACATTAAAGGGTTCAAACTTTGGACAGCTCTCCTGAGTAAATTATTGTGACCATCTTCCCAGATTGAGGCCACTCACTTTATTGAAGGGTTCACAAATCCGAATCAGTCAGGAAAACGGAATGTTTACACAAAGAAAATACGTTTTTGTATCTTAACTATAACTAAACTATTTCTTAACTAAACAAACTTAACTATCGTCTTAAAAACTAAGGCTAACAACGTTAAAGAGCACAGAAATATTTATAGAATACAGACAGCTGTTTCGGAAGCTCAAAGGACAACCTTCATCAATGCAACTGTTGCACTGATGAAGGTTGCCCTTTGAGCTTCCGAAACAGCTGTCTGTATTCTATAAATATTTCTGTGCTCTTTAACGTTGTTAGCCTTAGTTTGTATTTTAGCACAAAGGTCGCCCACTTCGAATCATTTAAATTGAGTCCTAGAACGTGAATATCCGATCATTGGAACAAAAGTTTTTCAGGGTAGTCTGTTTTTTATTTCGTGCTCTGTACAGTGCGCAGAGAAAAAAATGGTCTCAAATAATGATTTAATAATTCTGTGCAAAAATCTCTCAATTCACTTGAGAAGTTACCGGGATATGGCAAAATACGCAAAGAATAAAATTATCATTTAGGGATTCGAACTTTAGACCACTCTTCTGACCAAACTATTAAGACCATATTTCCCAAATTCCCCTATATTTTGGAAATCAGAAATCCAAATCCGTCGAAAAAAAAAGATGTGTTAGTCAGAGAAAGTACGTTTCTGTATACTATTTCATAACTTAAATTAATTACTAATTCATTAGGTCACTCTCTCAAACTATTAAGATTGAGTCCTAGAAAGCTGAGATCCAATCATTAGACCAAAAGTCATTCAGAGTAGTCCATTTATTTTCTTATGCACTGTACTTCTCTATGGTGAAAGTGAATAAATTAGAAAAAAACTAAACTTTCAAAATACTGTTTCAAACTTTAAAAAATATAGAGAGTGAAAGAAAAGGATATCACCCTCTAATATATATATGGGTGATTCTCACGAAATATGATAATTCACTGTCCTTTGCTCCAAGATCTAATACTATAATGCTAAAAGAACTTTTCTTTAAAATTTATAAATTGCATTGCTATTAGCATTTTAAAATGACTTTGCACTATCATTGACTGTTTTGTGTAGCAAAATGTCATTTTCCTGGCATGTCCCAAACAATGTTTCCAATAATAACTAGCTTCAAAATAACTAGCCCAAAAATTTTCCACTATCTAATTTTTTTTATCTCAACCAGTGTAAGCATTTCTAGAATATACGCAGAGGGTATTATTTACAAAAACTTAGTTTAAAATAATTTTTTTCTGTCAATAATTTGTTTGTCCCAAGAAAATCTGTCATTTTCCTGGCTACTTTTATTTAGTAATTTATAACTAAAATAGATAGAGCCAGCAATCAATATCTTTTGTTAATAGATTGATTAGATACCCTCCTATATGAACATGTCTTGTTGCATGAATAAAGAACCAATTTTCTGGTTCAAAATCTATTTCAAAAAATTTTTCAAGGTGAGTAGGTTTTTATGCTGTCATTTTCCTGGCTTCTTGAAATCATTAATAACAAAAACTACATAGATTTATCTGAGTTATTTTAAGAAATA
>NC_092212.1:27305510-27316643 GCF_043381705.1 Parasteatoda tepidariorum
TTTTTTTTTTTTTTTTACATACTTTTCATTTTAAAGGTGTTTGAAATATTTTAAAGGCTTCGGTCGTAGATCTAATTTAGAAAGGAAGCCGTATATAGTGCTTTGGAGAAAAATATTTACGGGAAAAAGTTTTATATTTTTAGTCAACTTCAGAAGTTGAAAAATATTTATTTATCGTTAAAAAACTTTAAATAACATAACGGGATACATTAATGGGTTTCAAATCCAATTTATTGCAAATTCATATTATATATATATATATGTTGCATACGCCAAGCAGCGCCACCTGTAGTTAAGCAGACTCTCTCTACATTCACTTCACTTACGGCTACGGGTAGAGAGCTCATTAAGATGTTCCAGCTCTAATTATTTTGTATTGCCATTTAAGTGTTTTTTGTCATAATAAAAGCTTTAAAACGCAACCCTAGATTGCTTTGAAGCTTCATCGACACTCCCCGTCCGTAACATGGGGGCTCGGCCACACCTATCTCAATTAAGCTAAACTCAACAGCAGTATAAAACGAAACAAGAATTCTCCTACAGCTACACCGGCAAAACGAAACTGCCGCCATTGATCATCAACAGCAAAAAAACCGCCGTTCCTTCAAATCAACACCATTGAAAAAATATTTGGAATCATCACGAAAAGGATTTACTTTCAATTTCAAGAAATACAGGTAGGAGCAACTTTATTACTAAACATGTAAAAAAATACGAGAAAAGAAGGTCTACTACAGATCGCATTTGAATTAGGAATAACTGTACCGGAAAACGCTACGTTAATTACCCTAAAAGGCTTAATTGAATCAAGTGATGTATTCAAAGTGAACGTGGATTTCGTTAAAAATCGAGTTGCATCAACCGTCGAAGAACGAAAGTCCGCGAAGATAACGAAAGTGCTAAGATAGAATTAGAAAAAATTAGCGAAAGTGCTAAGATAGACTTAGAAAAAATTAAACTCGCACAGCTAGAACGCCAAATCGAATTAGCAAACCTTCGAAACACTCCTAGTGCCAACCTGAACTCATCTAGATATTCAGACGCAAGTGAAGATGGTCCCGATATCGAAAGTATTATTAGAAGCGTCCGAACACTTAGCATGCCTGTGCCGAAAAGAACGGAGAACTACAGCTTATTTTTTCAATCTCTAGAACGTTCGTTTACCACAAAAAGAGTACAGGATGAAATGAAATCTGAAATATTGATAAATATTTTAGGCGAAAAAGCAAAAGCAAGTCACGTTTTATTAAACATTTCAGAAAATGATCTCCGAGAAATCCTACAGAATACCAATCCTCTAATATGAGAGAAATCCAACAGAATACCAATCATGAAATAATTCCCGCTAAAGCTTTCCCAGAAACGAAACTAATTCAAATCGTAGATTTAACTCAAATCGAGACCCTGTTTGCAAAGTCGAAGCTAAAATATTTAATGAATCTAAGCATGAACTACAATATGAAAACATTTTCGTTAATGATAAACTAGTCGTTCAATCGTTAGTTGATTCGGGAGCCAATATTATTTGCGTACGAGAACACTTAATTCCCCCACAAAACAATAAGTGTCGGAACTGTTCAATTAACTTGTGCTTTCGGAAATGAAGTACAAGCTGAACTTTTAAAAGTAAAATTAGCGCTTCCAAGTTTTCGTGAAAATCCCATAACAGTAACGGCAGCCGTTTGTAAAAATCTTTATTGTGATTTAATAACTCCCCCAAATATTTCGGATGATTTAAATGAAGCAAAAAAAAGAATATGATCGAATTTCAAAAGAAAATATGATTTCTCCTTATTCTAAAACAAAATTTCCTTTGCATAAAAACTAACAACAAAATACTTTCGAATTAAACTCAATGTGTAAAAATGAAAATAAAATTACTACTTCTTTCATTTACTACTTCTTCTGTGTAAAAATGAAAATAAAATTACTACTTCTTTCATACAGAAAACGATAATTTTTCTCCCCCAGTTTCTAAAAATAGATCTGACGAGCGTGTACAGTCGCGTCAGTTAGACGAAGGTCAGTCATTCTTTGAGATGGAGAATGATAATGAACCACTCCCTTTTCAAACTGAAACCGAAAATTTGTTATGCGAATGCAAAAGTACTTCTACTCAAAATTAATTTGAAAACAAATAAATAAGTTTGATTCAATGACGTCTGCGCCTAATAAGAAAGCGGAAACTGCCCAATCACGTGATCAGAGTGCTCTTTCCGATGTTAATAAACAAACCGAAACCGATATATTTTCGTCAGCCGAAACAGAAACAAACTATTTTAATTCTTCAAATCCGGAAAATAAAGAGATTAAAAATGCGTTTATTGAAAATGCGGATTATTTTTTATCTAATATAAATATAGTTTACGCCGATGTTGATTTATCTCATTTAAAATCCGATACGCGTGCCGAAATTGACCAACTTATTAAATCTTATAGGCCAAATAAAATTAAGAACACTAATTATGAAATGTAAATTTTTCTACAAGATGAAATGCCAGTCCATTAGCGTCCACGCCGCCTATCTATTTTCGAGAAATTAGAAGTAAATAAGCAAATTAAAGAAATGTTAAACAAAGGTATAATTAGAGAAAGCACTTCAGATTATTCTGCTCCAATAGTCTTATGTAAAAAACAAGATGGCTCAACTCGCATTGCGATTGATTATCGATGTTTAAATAAGAAGTTAATTACAGAAAGATTTCCACTCCCAATTATGGATTACATTTTCGATAGACTACAAGGTGCTTCAGTCTTTACAAATCTGGACTTAAGAAATGCGCTTCACCACGTAGACATTCATCCTCAAAGCCGCAAATACACTTCGTTTGTGACACCAGATGGACAATTTGAAATCATCAAAGTTCATTTCGGCCTTTCCAATTTACCAGCAGTATTTCAACGATTTATACAAATTGTTTTTCGAGAACTCTTAGAAGACGGGGCATTGATTTTATATTTGGAAGATGTGATTGTTCCATCAGATGATGAGTCCGAAGGTCTTCAAAAACTCCAGAAAGTTTTCAAAGTAGCTTCCGACTATGGGCTTGAATTTAATTTCAAAAAATGCAATTTCCTGAAAAGAAAAATTACCTTTCTTGGACATATTTTAGAAAATGGTACGGTTAGTCCTTCAACAGAAAAGATAAAAGCTGTTTTAAATTTTCCAAAGCTCCAAACAGCTAAAGATGTTCAATCATTCCTAGGCCTAACAGGATATTTTAGAAAATTTATTAAGGATTATGCAATTATTACACGACCACTAAGAGACAATTATTACACTTAGAGACAACATTCCTTTTCATTTTGGCCCAAAACAGCAACAATCTTTCCAAACGCTGAAACAAGCCTTATCAACTGAACCTGTGCTACACCTTTTCAAGCAGGGCTCACCTTTACAGCTTCATTGCGATGCATCGTCAAAAGGAGTTGGCGCAATTCTTTTAATGCAATCTGATTTAGATGACAGCCTACATCCCATTCATTATATGAGCCACAAGACATCCCCACGAGAAGAAAAATATTCATGATACGAATTAGAAGTTTTAGCTATAGTGCAAGCACTTAAAAAATTTCGCATTTACCTCGTAGGCACCAAGTTCAAAATTTTCACCGATTGCCAAACTTTTCAAAAGACTATGTCAAAAAAAGAACTGCCACCTAAAATTGCTAGATGGGCAATGTTACTAGAAGATTTCGACTACGAAATAATACACAGACCTGGAAAACAGATGAAGCATGTCGCCGCTCTTAGCCGATATCCTGTCATGACAATTCAAGTTGACGAAACAACCCAGAAAATCTGCCATGCCCAAGCCAAAGATGAATACACACAAGGCATAAGACAACTAATCGAACACTCTCCAACTACAGACTACAAGTACAAAAACAACATCCTATACAGAGTAGTAAACAATCAAGAACTCTTCGTCATACCTCAAGATATGCAAAAACAAATAGTTCAACTACAACACAACAAAGGCCATTTTGGTATCAACAAGACAGAAGACATGGTTAAACAACAATTTTGGTTCCCAAATATAGGAAGGACTGTTGAAAACGTAATTTCCAATTGCATTCCATGTATACTTTCATCACGTAAAGTAGGAAAACAAGAAGGTTTCTTACATCCCATCCCAAAAGGAGACATTCCTCTTGATACATACCACATAGACTTTCTTGGTCCTCTACCCAGTGCAAATAAGAATTACAAATACATTTACACCGTCGTAGACGCTTTCATCAAATTCTTATGGATTTATCCAGTCAAAACAACATCAGCTAAAGATGCCTTGGATATACTACAACTGCAACAAATTACTTTTGGAAATCCAAAAAGAATCATCTCAGATAAAGGATCCGCATTCACCTCAATAGAATTCAAGAAGTACTGAGAAGACGAACAAATTGATCATGTCACAATCACCACAGGTCAACCTCGAGGGAGTGGACAGGTGGAAAAATTTCATGCTACGATAATCTCAGCCATCACCAAATTATCCCTTGACAACCCCAGCAAATGGTTCAAGCATGTACCAGCAGTCCAACGTGTAATCAACAGCACTGTTTCTTCACCAACAAAGTTTACACCCTTCGAGCTCCTAACAGGGGTTAAGATGAGAAATAAAGAAGACCTGCACATCAAGAAAATCCTCGAGGAAGAACACATACATATTTTACTTGAAAATCAACAACAAATGCGAAAAGAAGCAAAAAGCAATATACTTGAGATGCAAGAAAAAACCAAGCACAATTATAATACTAGACGAAGGACAGCAACGAAGTATAAGCTCCACGACAGAGTTGCCATCAAACGAACCCAAATTGGGACAGGTTTGAAACTTCGACCAAAATTTTTCGGTCCATACACAGTGACAAAAATTAGACCCAACGATAGATATAATGTTCACAAGATCGGTATGGGAGAAGGACCATCGGTCACATCCACATCAGCAGACTTAATGAAACCGTGGGAAGATCCATAAACTTTTCAATTGTGCAAGAACTTTTACACAGACTTTCGATTTTTAAAAAATTTTATTAGTGCAAGAACTTTTGCACAGACTTTCGATTTTTTAAAAATTTTATTAGTGCAAGAACTTTTACACAGATTTTTCGAATTTTTTTTAAAATTTATTATTTTCATTTTGGATTTTATTGCATAAATCAAATATTAATTGATCATATTTAACTGAATATTAATAACAAATTTCTATTTTAATGATCAAAATATTCATATTGATCACATTTTTCAGAAGTGAGATAAAAAAATTGTAGATTTAGAAATTTGAAAATATCTTTTTATTACTTATTTTCTGCTAGTTTTATAGGTTGAAGAGAAATTCATTTGCCTAATAATTTTGAAAAGTGCATTTTTTCTTTATTTACTCTATCAACTAAATATTATATTAAAATTGAATAGATTTAGAATTAGTTTAGATTTAAATTTTCATAAATTTATTGTTTTAGATTTCAATTCAATTGTCAAAATATTTCTGTCAATAAAATTTTCTTTTTATTGTGATGTTTAATAATTACCTTTAAAGCAATTAGTCGGAGACCGACTAAGTCAGGATGACAGAGTGTTGCATGTTGCATACGCCATGCAGCGCCACCTGTAGTTAAGCAGACTCCCTCTACATTCACTTCACTCACGGCTACGGGGAGAGAGCTCATTAAGATGTTCCAGCTCTAATTATTTTGTATTGCCATTTAAGTGTTTTTTGTCATAATAAGAGCTTTAAAACGCAACCCTTGACTGCTTTNCAGATTCCACGTTCACGTTTCATATTGGAGTTAGGGCATTCTCGTTGACAGTTACTTCTTAGGCTTTGAAACAAACAGCTTGCGTCTAAAAGAAAATTAGGAAAACATATTAAATAAAAAGTCTTCCTTTTTTTAAAAAAAAGAGAATGTTACTTTTTTTGTGGTATAAATAAGCTATACAAGCAACTTACTTGTGCATAACTGTGCTGAGGTGTCTCATTTACTTATTTTTCTAAATGGTTTGAAAATTACGGGTAAATGTTTTGATGTTTGCTATCGATATTAGTGATTTATTTTTTATATCACACAATGAAAACATAAAATTATTTGAGCACTTCCTTTTAGATTGCGTTAGATTATATAGCAGAAAATTGCAGAACTATTTTTAAATGAAAAGTAGCAAACAAATATTTCCATAACAAAAAATTACAGAATTGTTTTCGTCTTTTGATGTTGATTTTGAAAAAAGAACTATATTTAAATGTTTTCATGCTACTGGAAGGAAATAATAAATAACGACTAAAACTTATAAAACTTTTTTTAAATCATCTAATTGTTAAGATTTTATAGATTTTTAACAACATTTGACAACAGCAATTATGGTTCTAGGTATGAACAGTATTAAATTTGTTCATATCTAGACAATAGGAATTGCAACTTCTTTTTTAATTGAATTAGACTTGCAATTCCTAACTCTCATTTAAATTTCTCGTGTCATAACGTTTGTAATCTTTGAGTTTTTATTTAATGATAATCTGGCGTTAAGATTACGAATTCGTAATTCGTTGTCAAACACAATTAAAAACTTTAACACGTTCACGCCGGGTGTTGCCCTGAAAGCGAGACGGAAAAGAGAAAATACTGGTAGAAGACCTATTTCCATATTAGATAATATTCGGGAGGAGTTAAACTATTCTCAACAATAACAATTCACGGTAAGGAAACTTATCACGGCGAAGAAGCAATTCAATTTAAAAATTGCATCCGTTAAAAACAATTGGTAGTTATGGATTTTTATTATTCCCGGAAAAAAAACTAAAAAGTTAAATTTATTTGTTAACAGTTTTTACTCTGGTCCGCCGTCCGGTGAGACAATCTAGCGTGACCCACTGGTGGCTCACCCCGGTGTGAACGTGTTAAAGACTTCGATAACAATCAGAAATTGTCATTTAGAACCAATTGAAATCTGAAAAATCTAAAAAACTTGGTAAAATGAATTAATGTTGTCATTAAGAAAGATTAAAATAAAATATTTCCTCGAAGAATCTTAAACTTGCTTTTTGAAAAAAAAAATCAATAAAAATCTTTTTTTTTTTTAATAAACTTCAAATTAAGTCGTCTTCATGTACCCTCATGTACTCTCCCATTGGGAGTACAAGTTAGTAGTACTTGTAAAGGTTAAATTTTCAATCTATACAACATTTCTTGATAATGTTTTTCAAATTCATGCAAATACCTATTAATTGCTTTAACGGAACTCATTTTTTGTAACAAAAACAATCGCAATATCACAGTGGTTATAGTTACTAAGTGTGTCTTCTTGCTCTTTAAAATTAGTGCAGTGGTGCATTAATTTTTGTCCTGAAGTGTATTACATGTTCATCAAACATTAGCATAAAGCATTTCTGATCACCACAATAACTTTAAAAGTCACTATTTTTGCTTTATTTTTGTGCTCAAAGTCACGATATCACAATTGTTATAAATAATTAGTACGTCTAGTGATCCTAAAAAATTATTATAGTGGTCCATAAATTTTGGTCATAAAACGTATTACGCGTTCATTAAATGTTAAGATAAACATTCCTGTTTACCACAATAATTCGTTACGTGAAAGACATATAAATAGTTATGTAAAGAATGGGTTGAAAATTTATAGCAATTAAGTGGTTGCTGAACTAGGCAAATTTCTACTGTTTTTATGATAAATTAACTACCACTATAAAACAAACAATCACTATAACTCTGGGTACTGAGGTGTAATTATGAAAAACTAAGATTCTAACTCCGGTGACGAATTATTAAGCTAACCTAGTGTCAGATTATTGCGTACCAGCTAGTTTGGGAAATAAAGGAGGTGAATACGCAATGCTGACCACATCGCCATCTACATGTCATTTCGCACGAAATTGTTATTTAACACATTGCTGACAGGTCACGAGTTAACTCGTGTTTTCGTGGCCAAACGTTGGTGACCGGTCACGAATTAACTCGTGTTTTCGTTAGCAGTTATCTCGTGGTGACTGTTTTAAAAAGTGGGCGTAGTTTTCCTTACTTTCAAGTTTTACTATTTAATTCTCTACCAATTTATTTTAACTTTATGAAACCGAATATATTTGCAAAACATATTCCACTCATATCAAGCATCAATCATGGTGTACTATTACACATAGGAGATTGTTAACTTTTCATCATACGGCATTAAAAATTTGTAAAGTTTATTGAAATTGTTTTACTTCCACATCCGCTTTCAAAACAATAGTCGGGCACATGGGGTAATTTTAAGAAAAGTTGCCGGTCAGCAATGTGTTAAGGAACATCATTATAAAATTACAAATAAAATAAAGATTGAATAAATAAAAATGGCAACATCACCTTTGCATTCATTGCTTAGATAGTACTGAGATGAATTGCAAGAACACTTAATGGCATCATTACCAATCTCAGAACATTTACTTTCTTCGAAACAAGTCTTGTGGCAGAGTTTGGCTGAAAAGAAGAAAGAAAATGTTTACTAATTTTTTTAACTTTTTTTTATCATGGTTTTTCGAAGCACTTTCTTCAAAAGAGTTACAGTTAAAGTGCCTTACACTTGAAGCAAAGTTTTAATTTTTTACTATATATACCATCCTGCCGTGAAGAATTATCTGGGCTTTAGAAAAAACAAATAATTTTCATACTTTAAAAATTACTGCATTCTCTTTAAAATCACCAATTCGGCGTCACTTTCTCACTTAGGTTAAAATCATCAAAATTAGTGCCAAATCAAATGTTTATGTGCCCAGATAATGTAGCATTGTATTAAGTTTTTAAGACAAAAAATTAGATAAAAACATTTTTCAGTTTCTCAAAACTGAGGCTTTTCACCATATTGGTGCCTTGTTGCCATATTTATAACAAACATAGAAGGCTCTGACTAAAGATAGGCTAAACATGACCTAGCAGTCACTAGTAACTTTTACAAACTCACGGCGAAAAGGGCATATTATTCTCCAAGAAAGAATACAGAGCCATCGAAAAACGGCCTCGATGCTACTTTTAAATCCTATTTTCATAGTTCCATTAACTGAAAAGTGGTAATAAGTTTATAAAATTTTTTAAAGTTAATAAGAAAACCAAAATATCTGAATTTGCACTAGATATCTATAGCTGATATCTGATATAAATAGCAATCGTGAAATTTATATTGTATGGGAAATTTTGTAATTTTATGGAATTTTATCTGGTCTAAAATAGAATAAAAACAACTTTGTTCTGAAGTGAAAATGTTATCATGATTAACAATGATACCGTTCCTATCTTCTTCAATAATAAATTCGATAAATAGTGGGTTTATGCCAAAAACGGCCATTGCTTTCAGAAATGTTCCGAGTTGATAATAGCATGTTATTATAAGAAAATGAAGATGTTATCTTTTGGCATATGGTTCTGATTAAATAAAAATAACCATAAAATTGCAAATAGTATTAAACTTTGATGCATATCGGTGCCACATTATGCAACTTCATCTGCAGGACAAAATATCAGGGGTGGTAAAAAGACAGACGATGTAAATCGACCGGGTACACTAATTAATGCCGAAAACAAATGTTGAACTGAAGGAATGCCAATTTGATTTTTTTTCTCCCAGAATTATTCAAAAATATGTGCCAGGCATAGACATATTTTTGAATTTATGGCAAAAATAAAAAAAAAATATTAAATGGTAAATAATATCATTTCTACTTAATAATAATCAAAAATTTAGGAAACCTTTATCTTTTCTCACAAGTCTGTGATTTCTCACTAGTTAGTGAAACATGGATTATCTTTTTATTTACAGTTCCTTCAAATGTATTTTATTATGACAATATCATTTTTGTCTTATAATTATGAAATATTTAGAAAAGTTTCCAGATTTTATTTTAGTTTTTACATAATCCTAATGCTAACTGTCTATGCATGCTTTCGTACTATTGAAGCAATATCCGCGCCCCAAAAAATAACATTAGAAACGTTCGGTTTGCTGTTCTCTGCTTAAGAAACGAGATTATTTATGAACACCTAGTTTTAAAATTATTTAAGAAGTTTCTAAGAGTTGCCGTGGCTTAACTGATATAACTAAAACGCCAATTTTACTGTTGTACAATATTCTCGTTTCAACATCATCAAAATTTATATGGGCGCCTCGGACCGTTAGCGGCCTTTCTCCCGTTCGTATTGAATATTCTCGTTTAATCCGTTTAAACCAAAGAATGAACATTTTTTTTTAAAAAAAAGGACTGGTAAACACTTGATTTCCTTTTTAAAATTTATCTTTGCAAAAAAATAAAACATTCATGTTCATCAATGTATATTAATACAATAAATAGTTATATTTTAATCTGAAAATAGGTCTTTTTAATATTTTTTAAAACTTAAATTATAGTATCATTAGAAATTATCAAGTTAGCTTTCAGTGCCTAATTCCCTACCACTTTTTTTTTTCAAATAGCTATTTTTTTACTTCCCTACAATTACTTTTATAAAAGGTTTTGGGTTCATGCGCACAACTGGTTCACTTTTTAAATAGTCTGCGCGGACTACTTATAAAAGACCGTCTGGAGGCTTTTTGATGTTGGAGGTGATGGCTCAATGCTGATATTTATAAATCATGCACGATCTTGAAATGATTTTTCAAGGCTCCCTTACCCTTAACGAAGTAAAACCGGTAATTTGGAGTTGTCACTAGTTCCAGGAACATTCTAATAAAACGATTTTGCACTCTCACGTAGAATTTTGCACGTTTACGCATATAAGCTCTACGCAAGCGTAGTTACCACAAAATTTCATATATCGAGGATACTCACTTTCTTATACCGTTATTTCAGTTGCGAAGATGTTGGTGGTCTCTTGACTAGCAGGTTATGCAAAAGTCAAAGAATTTTTGTATTCGCATTCTGTACAATTTTGATAGTAATGCCGTTTACTTCCGTACATATCATTAAGACAGTATTTTTAATTAGAAGGCAGTACAAATACAGCCTTTTTTTCAATACACAGCAATATAATCTATAAGGATCATGATTTTACTTTAAAGGCTTACCAGATCATATAATAAATAAAACATTATTTTTTTAAATGTTCATTCTGAATAAGCAAGTAAACTGCTGTTTGTAGAAAATGCAA
>NC_092212.1:27317143-27330929 GCF_043381705.1 Parasteatoda tepidariorum
ACGATATAGTAAATTTTGCAACAGACGCTGGAATTTTAATTGTTCCAGCGCCTCCTTATGCGCAATCTTTAAATGGTGTTGCAGAACGGGCGATTAAAACTCTATTAGATAAAGGGCGGGCAATGTTGATCAAATCAAATCTTCCAAAGCAGTTATGGGGTGAAGCAGCTCATGCTGCAGCTTTCGTAACAAGTCGAATGCCGAATAGTTCACTTAACAACGATGTGCCTTTCAACTTAAAATACGGATGTCACACTGATTTATCCAACACAAAAGTGTTTGGTTATGATGCATTTATGCTCGTACCACCATCACAAAGAAAGAAATTGCATGATAAATCATGTAAAATGTTATTCATAGGATATTCCACTATGGGATATCGCTTAATGAATCCCGTTACAAAACGTATAACAGTATCGCGAAACGTGAAATTCAATGAAGTTAAAGAGATCTACGAAAAATATGTGCACAACAATTCAGATTTTAGTGTAACCGAAAAAGAAAGTGAAAGTCCGAGGTTGATGACCACTTCCCCTAGGATAACGAAGAAGTTGATGAAAGACCCCCAGTGAAACCTGAGACTGCTCACTCTGCGATACGGTGAACTATGATGACTTCGCATCCCTTCCCCCACAAGAACAACATTTGTGGCAGGGGGCGATGGACGAGGAAATGGAAAGTATGGATCTTCATTCCATTCCCGGAAGAAAGTAAACAAAGTTTGGGAATTAACTGAACTTCCACCCGGAAGGAAAACTATAAACTATAAGTGGGTGTTACGAAAAAAAAAGGGGGCGGTAAGTAAAGGCAAGGCTTCCTGCCTTGGGTTACATGCAGAAGGAATGTATAGATTACAAAGAAACGTTTTCTCCTGTTGTAAGTTTATCTGGATTACGTATATTGCTTGTTATTGCTTTAAATTAGAATATGAATTTTTATACATTAGATGTTAAATGTGCCTTCTTAAATGGTGAGTTAAATGAAACTATTTATATGGAACAACCGAAAGGTTACAACGATAACAGTATTAAGATATGTAAGCTTAATAAGAGTTTGTATGGCTTTAAACAATCACCACGCCAATGGTTTAAAAGATTTCTTGATTTTATTCTAAAATTAAATTTGTTAATGAACCGTGCATATTTGAAAGAAATTCTAATAACGGGGGAATTTTGATAGCTTTATAAGTAGATGATCTTTTAATTGCAGGATCAAATGATGCTGAAGTAAACACTACTATTTCTCTAATATCTAATGAATTTAGAAAGTCTAAATCAGGAAAAATGTCTGAATTCTTAAGTGTTCATATTAAACTAACTTCTAATGGAATGTTGTTAAATCAAGAATCATATATAGTAAAATTGCTCGATAAATTTAACATGTCTGAGTGCAAACCTTACTCTCTACCAATTGAACCAAAATCTACATCTGTTAGTTTTATGAAAGGAGATAATTTTGAAGGTCCATATAGAGAATTAATTTGTTCTTTATTATACCTAGCATATGTTTCTAGACCTGATAAGTTATTTGTAGTTAATTGTCTGAGTCAAATTCAGGAAAATCCTACTGATGCAGCTTGGTGTTCTTTAACCCTTTCGCGCCGACTGTCACAAATACGTGCCAGTATAAAACCGTATCAATCAGGGTAAAAAGATAAAACTGATAATCAAAGTATTTCTTTAGCAGTTTATTTGTGGGCGGAGTTATAATTGTTTGATTTATTTAATTCACCATTACTTTGTTCAAAATAAAACTATTTAGTTATACCTTGAATTAACATTGATTATATGTATGATTAAACTAAAATTAATTAAAGTAAAAGTAACGTAAGTCTGTCAAATTAACAACGACTACATTTAAGTTACCGTTTTTTATTTAATTACAACTTGGTTCTAATTTTGTACGAATGCTTTTCTGAATTGCCCGTCCCCAAGGGGTTAAAGAAAGTGTTGAGATATTTGAAGGGAACTCAAACTTTTAAAATTGAGTATAAAAGAAGCATTACAAAAGAATAAAATTTATCTATGTATGTTGATGCAGATTGGGATTCAAATCCAAGCGATAGAAAATCTACATCTGGTTATGTAATTATGTATTACAATAATCCTATTTTGTGGCGTTGTAATAAACAAAATTGTATAGCACTTTCTTCAACAGAGGCAGAAGTGCTTGCTTTATGCAAAAGTGTTCAAGATTTGTTACTTCTAATAAACTTTATAAATGAAATTATTAAGGTTGATAATATTATCATTTTCGAAGATAATCAATCTCGTATTAAATGTGTAACCAATGAAAATTCGCATGGCAGGCTAAAACATTGAATTGGCTAAAACATTAACAAATTGAAATGCATTCGAAATGCTATCACTGAGAATGATATTAAAGTTAATTATATACTAGTTAATTTTCAGATTGCTGATATGTTAACAAAATCTTTGCCCGGTGTAAGACTGTCAGAAATTTTGCCTCCTTATAATGTTATATATTAATTGAATTTATCTATTGTGCAATAAGGGCGGGTGTTAAGTAAAAACCGCAATCGCACTTATTCGAAGCAGCTTTCTTCTACGTCCTTATGTTATCACAATGTTCTGATTGGCCGTTACGTTTGAGCCCAAGAAGGCTATAAGTACAAGTAACTCTGTTTATCTGATGTTCTTTTTCTATTTCTTCTGTCCCTATGTACTTTCTAACTATGTAACTCTCTGAGCAATGTTCTATTAAACATGTCATTCTGACATGTCTGTCATGATCTCTGAATTTCATTACAACAGTATATATAGCAAAAGGAATGTTTTTCGTATNAGTTGTTTCCTAAACATTGTATTATAGTTTTTTTTAGTTAACACTGCCATCTGATAATGAATTTTGTATCGAATTTTTAAAATTTGCACGGCTGCTTTTAAGTCGAAGCTAGATAACGTTCGCTCCTCTATATATATATTACGCCCGTTAATTTTTTGTATCATATCTATATATAAGTCACCCTAAATTATGAATATATCAATTAAGTCGAACGTTTAAACAACAATTAGTATTCATAAACATTCTTCCAGTCTTGATATTTCCACAGTTAAATACAATTTAACAAACTGACTTGATACTTATTTGAACTATGCTTTTGAATTTTAAACGTTTAAAAAATTATTTTAATTATTGACTACTATATTAGCCTTATAGTTATTTGAATTTTGACCGATTCATTACCGCTTATAAAAAAGCTCAGAGTGAATTTTTTAAAGTTTTATTTTAAAACTCTCTGTATTTCATTCCCTGAAAAAAAGTATACCCTTTTTTTTTAATTTTGTTTTCGACTAAATAGTTAAAAAAAACACTGAAAATTTTTATTTTCCTCTCCTTTAGATCCAGTTTGTGGAAGTGTCGTATGAATAAAATCACATAAGCGTTTGCGATATCTTCTAAAATATTGCAGATTATATTATACGCAAATTAAATTTGTAAAGTATAGAGACTGCAGAATAAATTTCTAAAGTATAAGGGAGGAGAGACCTTTGAACTGAAAGGATTATCTAACATATTTGAAATAAAAAAAATTTTCATTGAACCTTTAGGAGAAATGCTTTTAGATAAATTATTTTTTTTTATCAGAAATTTCGTCACCACACTAGAATTTAGCATCAGATCTATGAATTAATACATCAAAGATCAAACTCACAAACAGTAATTGTTGTTTCATATGTTAAGAATCATTACCAATACAATTATCATTATATCATATCAATTTTAGCATAATGTTTTTTATTTTAATATTTAAAGAGCTAGGTAAATGAAGCGAGGAAATAATATTTTCAAAGTTGCTATAATCAGGGCCTGAAAAAGAAGAAAAGGGTATAAACTATTTTGTTCTAGATTTATTAGAAGGTAGGGCTAATTATTTCTTGTCCCATTATTTTTATCACTAATAAATTTATAATGAAAATTATATTTGTAAATTCAATGTGAAATACATTGTTAACGTTAGCGTAAAAAAATATTCTGATGCACACACATTTTCCCTAATTAATGATTAATTCTGATTCACGTACCTGCTTTATCTACCAAGATCTTCATTTATATTCCCTTAAAATTTTAGAATATATAGTTCATTTGTCACAGCTTGCAAAAAAAATTAATCCGTTGCTAATATAAGACGCAGATGAAAATACCAATATCGAAATATCAACTAGGGCGATATCAATACGTCATACTAAAACCAACTAGCTTCTAATACTACTTATTATTTATTACCCAAATAACTAAAATGATCATATATTTGGATAGAAATTAATCTTTACTTTCATTAAGCAAAGAAAATGAAGTCAAGTTTAATAGGAATAGATAAAATTTTATTTACTTACTCCTTTTGTTATAAACATTAATATATTTATTGCGCAATTTTTAAGGGATTTCTAATCTTAATTTCTATAATTCGGCGTTAATTTTTATTAAAAGAAACCAAGAATATGTTCATGAAGTTTTAGGAAAAGTACTTTAAATTAAAATTTTTCAAAATGTAGTGAATGATACTATTTGATATTTTCATATTGTTAGGGGAAAAAACAGAAGCAAACAAGAAAAATTTAGACACCAATTAGTCTAGTAGCAAGTAACAACTACAACAAAATGCAAAGTCTACACATAAAATATATTTTTTTCTTTTTTTTTCTTTGTCGGAACTATAAATTAGATTTTTTTTTCTTTGTCGAAAATATAAATTATATTTCTTGTTTCGTAATTCAGTGATGATGTTTTCATATTTCAGATATGATGCACATTAATCGGCTTTCCGGTAATACTATTTTAATGCTATAAATCAGTATTTAATTCTATAACCGGTATTTACAACTCAAAAAAATTCATGAAGGAAAAAAAAACCAAAATTATGAAATTGACTCAATTCACTAAAAGTCTTGTAATTGTATTTTTTTTCCACAAAATATCTAACAAGACATTTTTTCAAGCATTGGCATGCTTATATGGTTTCTAATTCATATCTTATTTAAAAAATAGTTGTTTCCTAAACATTGTATTATAGTTTTTTTTAGTTAACACTGCCATCTGATAATGAATTTTGTATCGAATTTTTAAAATTTGCACGGCTGCTTTTAAGTCGAAGCTAGATAACGTTCGCTCCTCTTAAATAAATTTTCAAATCATCTGTCAGATTTGAGACAGCCGTAGGAAATGGACATTTAAGAAGGGGGAAGAAGGCAGAAAACTATATTTCGCCCAAGTTAGAATTCCATCACCTTGCAGCAGTCTGTATCTTAGATTGGGAGGACATTTTTCCTCAGACAAACAGACAAAAACGGTTTTTTACCCCAGCATGGCAAATATTCACTGTGTAATAACTCTTAGAGAGAAGTAATGATTACATTCCTACTGTCACATTACTGATGTGTTAAAACCTAGTAATCTTCGAAATGCAATCGAGGGCGATCCGTCCTTAAGTTTTGTGAAAAATGGACATAATCCTATTTTTTTTTTTTTTCGATCTTGGAAGTCATGTGAACACAAAATGTTTCCAGCCTAAAAAAGTTGATTTAAGATTGCGTGATGAAGTTGATTAGGGATAATTGTGCTACGTTCAGATGTCTAAAACGCTCGAAACTTCTCTTGGGTCAATAAGAAGTCAATTTAGTAACTTAGCTGTGCAAGGGGAAACCTTATGATCAGAGTTGCAAAATGCTCCGATTTGCCAGCGATATTTTTTTTTCTTTAACACGTTCACGCCGGGAAAAGTGAAAATACTGGTAGAAGAACTATTTCAATATTAGATAATATACGAGAGGAGTTAATCTATTCTCAACAATAACAATTCACTGTAAGGAAATTTATCAAGGCGAAGAAGCAATTCAATATAAAAATTGCATCCGTTAAAAACAATTGGTAGATATGGATTTTTATTATTCCCGGAAAAAAACTAAGAAATGAAATTTATTTGTTGCCAGTTTTTACTCCGGTGCGCTGCCAAGATGAGACAATCTAGCGTGACCCACCGGTGGGTCACCCCGGCGTGAACGTGTTAACTTTTGAAGCGGTAACAAAATTTAAGCATTAGTATTTTTTTTTTATCTTTGCTTAAGAAAGTTGATTTAAAATGATTTTGACCACCATTACATAAATGAAATTTAAATAAATACCAAAAGTTCACACGATTAACATACCACCACTATTGCATTCCAATTACCAGAAAGAACCACCTTAAAGATCACAATTCAAAACGAATGAGAAAAAGGCCGCTAACGGCCCCAGGCGCCCAGATAAATTTTGATGACGATGATGACATACCACCACTAATGATAATTACCCTGACTTCAAAAAATTCATTTTATCTTGAGTGTGTAGTGAACTTTGGTCAGGTATTCGTGCTGTACCTTTGGATTTCCGCAGTTTTTTTTTTCTTAAATTAATTATATTCATAGTTTAAATAGTCTCTTCTTACAATTGTAAAATTATTTTTTAAATCACTATCATTTGAAAGAATTTTAAAAAGAAAACATAAATAACTGCAGCACGTGCAATTAGATAGTCAAAACCAGTGACTTTTGAGGAACAGGAGGGTTCTGTTGTAAAGAGCCCTCCGCATAAACTGACAAGTATATGTTAGGCAGAAAGATATGTTTATGCAGTTAAACAGTTACTAAGTTCAGTCAAGACTATTCTTGAACCATATGTCAAAAACTTTAAAACATTTTGATGCACTTTAAAAAAGCATTAAGAGCTACTACGTTAAGAAGTCCTGTCATGCTGGTATTTAACACGTTGAGGGTCGCGTCAGCCATCGGTGGCTGACACTGAACTTTCCATTTAGGACGCGTCAACCACCGGTGGCTGACACTGAAATTACATTTAGGCTGCGTCTGCCACCGCTTGCTGACACTGACGTTTCACATAAGCCGCAAAAAGCAGCTGGCTGACAGCGTATAACATGATATAGAACTATAAAATTTACGCTCTTTTATGGAATTACAAAAAAATTATTCAAAAATTACTTAATTATTGTGATTCTTGGTTTAATAAATTCAATTTAGTAGATTTTAATCCACCACTATTTTTAAACAATTCATAGGCATATAAAATTCACCACTTTTTCCAGATATGTCATGCTAAATCTTTTATAAACTAGCAAAATCTGACTAAAGTTTCAAATTTAGTTTGTAGTTATTTACCGTGTGACCTGACGAGCAAGCCATGTAAAATTAGCGTGGCATTCAACGTGATAAAAGAAAGGTCCGATTAAGAACTAATATCGTCAGATTAGATTTTAGAAGATACACAAAAGAAAGAATTTGAATTTAATGATACATATTTCAAAACTGGAGATAACGTTGCTCACAGAAACTGTAGAAAACTGAATGCGAAGTGGAATTTGGGGACAGCAATAAGCTATATGGACGTTATACTGTTAACTTAAGTGGGTGACATTTGAGACGCTATGTTTATCAGATTATAAGCTCTGTCAAATTTAGAAACAATCAAATCTCTAGATTTGCCGCTCCAAGAGTGACTCACGTGATCCAACAACCATCAGATAAGAGCGTGGTGACTAGTCTAGGACATTCAAATAAGCTTGTATCACCTGTGTCAAAACAATATTAGCTTTTCGTGTCACTCCACCAGTTTGTGACAAATCTAGTACCCTAACAAAGACTATTAACAAAACATTTGTGCCACCACGTCGACGTCGATCATAGTGAATTTACACAGCTCTCGGCAGACGCATTTTATAGTTGATTATTTTGATTAATATGTTTCTTTGTATTTATCAGATTATAAAAGAGGAAAAGTCATGTGTGGAAAAAGTAAGTTACCAGCGTTTTATCCAGATCAAAATAATTCAAATTTTTTACATTTCACATTACTAGTTGCTGACTTTATATGCTAACTTATGAATTTGATAAATATTCGAAAATTTATCACAGTTTCCGAATTTTGTGAATATATTCTCATGTGCACAGTGCGCCAAAAAAAACTGACCCTCCGGAATAACTTTCGATCTAAAAATCGGATATTTACGTTCTAGGACTCAATCCAAATTGTTCGAGGGGGTTACATCAAATATGCTAATTAGAAAACGCAGAGGATATTTTAAGTTACGATATCAGAGACAAGAAAGCACTTTCTCTGAATAAACATGCATTTTTTCAACAAATTCGGATTTCTGGCCCCAAAATATGGAGGTAGCAGCAATCTGGGAAATATGAGACAAAAACGCTGATTTTCCATTGATGGATCGACATAAATGAGATGGTTATACCATCTTGAATTTCCTTCATAAACCATCATACAGTTTGGTGGGACCATCAAATCTGCCCTACAATCCAAGTTAGGAATTGCCTTTTCAAGTTGGTCCAACAAAAAAAAATCCATCATGATCTAACATAATTTATTGGTTACCATTATAATTTTCAATCAAAAACCATCATTTTCTTTGCTGGGGAGATCATGACACCCCGATATGGAAATTGATCCAGCTTTATGTGGGGTCAATGGATCTTACCTTTACTGAGTGCATTATCAAGCGATGACCAGTTTAGCTGCTTACCAAAGAAAGCAAAAAGAGCGTTTTCCATCACCACCTACAGCAAAAAGCCTCCACACGGTTTCTTATAAGTAGACAGCGCAGACAATTTAAAAAGTGAACAGTTTGAGCGCAGGACCGAAAGTCTACTCAAAATGTTACTAAGAGGAATTTATCATATATATTTGAGAATTGAATCTGTAGTGGTAGACAAGTAAATACGACAAACTAATCATATTCATAAATTAAATAAATTTTTGACACATATATTGGGTACCACTTTCTTATTTTTACTAGATTTGGTATTAAAAGGCTCTTTCATTAACTGGTTTACCTTCACAGTGGTCTGATCGGACTACCGATAAAAAAAACCGGGTGGAAGCTTTCAGTTGTAGGAGGCGTTGCTACAGCACACTCTTTTGGTAAAAAAAATAATAGACTTTTACTGATTTTCCTTTAAAAGAATTTTTAATTTATTTAACCAAAAATTGGTATTTATAGCAACATAAATTAATATTTGCAAAATATAGTTGCAAACATTACTTCGTGTTAAATATTCAGCACAAAATATTGTCCGCATGTCATGAAGAATACCTCACTATTCAATGGGAAATAGTTTACCATATATGGTTTACAATAACTTATTTTATCACGAAAAAAAGGTCGGAGCTCTATTATAGCAAACATTACTTGATAGGTTACTAGTCTAATGGAAAATCAATAGCTCCCATCATCAAAGGATGGGTGTTGCATACCTGCCAACTTTCACTCTTTCCGAGAATGGATTTTCAGAGTGGTTGTAAAACAATAAACGAAAAACAATCCGACTCAAAAATATATTTATATTTTGATCCCGTTGAAATAAGCTTGCGCAAGGATTATTATGCTTTGATATATTTATTGTAATTACTTATATGTAGTGGTGGTCAAACTCATTTATAATTATCATTATAATTCAAAAGTTAATTGGAATAACCTGAGTATTGCTGCCACTTTAAATATGAAAATAAAATCTTCTGGAAAATCCGGAAGAGTTAGAAGGTATGGCTTGCTTGCCAACTTTTAATCCATTCGATTATCATTTTTCCCAGTGGTATTAAAATGGAATTAAAACTTCAATTTTAAGCAAACAAATACGTTATATTTGAGAAAACTTAAGTTGACAACCATGATAGTAACGCATATTAATATATGTGCTTAACTTTTGTAAGAATAGCGGTGATCAAAATCATTTAAAAATTAAGTTTATAAAAGAAAAAAATAGTATATATTTACTACCACTTTAAATATGAAAATAAAATCTTCGGGAAAATCCGGAAGAGTTGGCAGGTATGGTATGGTGTTGTTGGTCCACCAATACCAAACATCTTTTGATGGTTGACCATCGTATACTAAAACAACATTTTCCATCATGAAATGATGGAGGTTGTTTACGCAAGAATTTCAATCATAACTTGATGTTTCCGACATGAGATAATGTAATTTGTTATTCAAAGAATTTGTAACATAAGACGTTGGTTGACCATCGTATAGTGAAATGTTATCTTTCAACATAAAATGATGAAAGTTCGTTGGCTCATTAAAATCCATTACCACATGATTGAAACTGTTGGACGATGTTTATCGTCAAATAGTATTGGGCCATCAAGAAACGAACATAAACAATCAAAATATCCTGATGGTCCTATCAAGAATTTTGTCTTTAGTTTGCTTAGGAGCGCGATGCAAAGTTTGGACCTCTTGAAGCTAATTTTACTTTTTGAATCTTTCGCCGTATCTCGAGAACTTTCGAGGCGAGTTCAAACCATTTTACACACTTTTAAAATTCGTTAGGCCAAAGACAATTCCATCGAAAAATAATTTTCAATAAATATTTTTTATTGTTTTATATAATAATATTCGGGAAAATTTTAAATTGGAAGTTTTACAATTTTTTACATAATTTCAAAGTTTCTAATTTTACATGGTAAAATACAAATTTTTAGAGAAATTAGTTGAATAATTGATGAGAAATCGAAATTTAGAAAATTCGTTCATTTAAAATTCAATTTCTCAGAAGCTATTCCATTGATTTGGATTATTTGTTCAAATTTTGTATTTTGCCATGTAAAATTACATACTTTAAATTGATGCAAAAAATTTTATTCTTTTCAATTCTACATTTTTTAAACTATTAATGAATAACATTATATTTAAAATAGAAAATAGTATAGATTTACTAAAAATTACTTTTTGCATTGGATTATCTTTGGACAAACAAATTTTATAATTGTTTCTAAAATTCTCTTAATTCGCTTAAGTGTTCGAGATATGGCGAAATACGGAAAAAGTAAAATTAACATTAAGGGATCCAAACTTTTGACCGTTCTTCTGACCTATGGGAATCATATTTCCCAGATTGTGCCTACCCCCTATAATTTGTAGGTCAGAAATCCAAATTCGTTGAAAAAAATGCATGCTTATTCAGGGAAAGTGCGTTTTTCAGTCTGATTTCGTAATTTAATATATCGTCTGCTCTTATTAATTAGCATATTTGAGGTTACTCCCTCGGACATTAAGATTGAACTCTATAATGTGAAGCTCATCCTTAAATCAAAAATTATTTTGGATATTCCGTTTATTTTTTTGGCGGGCAGAGTATTCAAAAACATACAATAAATCTCATTTTCGGTAACGTGTGTGGTGAATCATCCTCAAAAAAATAATTTCTCCCTCTTGTTTTGTTTTTGTTCTAAATTATCAATTCAATAATCACTTGCCTACACATCCTTCTTTGTTGTTGATTTCATTTCCACTTTTAGGTTTATAACCATCTTCGCATGCACAATAGAAAGTGTTTGGACCACCGGCGCATTTCGAAGTTTTAGTAGGGCACTTCAATTCCTTATCCTCACAAGTTTCCCAAGCTTCCTCGCCTGTAAAAAAGTATCAATATGATTAATTATTAAGGATTTTCTTTTGTTAAAAAAAATACTATAGAATAAAGAGGGAATTTTAACAATTTTTGATTTTTATAAGATGATGCTGGATTTTGAAATAAAAAAAATATTTAATTTTTACTCTCACACCACTTTGGTTCCAAAATTTGATGCCTGAAGTATTAGCTTAAAATTAGGGCACGAAAATACGTTCTTATTTACTACATTTTGTCATCATATTTACAATTTTATTGCAAATTAATTTAAAGCAACAAGTGTCTCTCCGATTTCTTAATACTTACAATTTTTACAGACAAAAAATTACGCCTTGATTAGCTAAATATACAGGGTCTTTGTAATTAAAGTTCCACTTTGAAATGGCTATAAAAATAAAACTTCCCGACCATATGTCATCAAACTTGGTAAATGTCTATAAGAGGTTATGGGATTTTAGTTCCCGCAAAAAAAAAAAATAGTTCAAAAATTCACCACCAGCGGTGAATGGCGCTGTATGCAATAAGATTAAACGAAATAACAGAGGAAACATCATTTGCAAACACTTTTATTGTTGCTACAAAGCATGCTCAATGTGGCATCCGCCATTTTCTGAAAGCAAATTAAATCGCAATATTGCATTCTCAACAGCACTTCTTAGCATATCTGGAGAAATGTTACAGACATGTCTGTGTATCGCATACTTCAATTCCACTAAATTGGTTATGCTATCACCAAAAACAATGGCTTTGAGATAACCCCACAACCAGAAGGTCTGGTGATCGGGGTGGAAGAGAAATAGGGAAGTTTCGGGCTACAATACAATCATTCGTGAAATGTTGCTGCAGTAACTGTTTGACACACCTACCAATGTGAGGTGGAGCCTCGTCCTGCATAAAAATCGTGGTGGCTAAAATGCCCTGTTGCTGAAGTTCAGGTATCACGAAACATCTGAGCATCGATTCTAAGCGAGCAGCAGTCACAGTGCATGTCACGGACCCAGCTGCCGATGGCTCTTCAAAGAAAAAAGGTCCAATTATGAAATTTGCTGTCATACCGCGCCAAACGGTGACTTTAGGCGAATGTAATGGAACTTCGTGGATAACATGAGGGATTTCTTTGGCCCAAATCCTACAGTTATGGGTGTTGACATCCCCATTTAAGTAAAAATGAGCCTCATCTGTCCACATAATGTTCCATGGCCAATTGATGTCCACCTCCATCCTTTTTAGAAAACTCAAAGCAAATGTTTCTCTTAAAGCCGGATCTCTAGGTTGAAGTTGTTGAACAAGTTTGATTTTGTAAGGGTAGTACTGCAACACTTTCCGAACGATTTTGTACACCGTACTCAATGGTAAGTCGAGTCGACGTGCAACAGCACTTACGCTGCACGTCCCCTGTCTGGTGTCCATTGCTACTTCCTCTACTGCTAATGCAACAGCCTCCTTGGTTTCCACAGACACAGATTTTCGTCCAAGCCCCAGGTGCTGCAGATAACAAGCCTGTGGCTTGAAATTTTGCCATCACTTTAAGTAAACTTTGCGGTGTCATTGGACCTCGGCGTTTTCTCTTACAGTACGGAACTTTTGTAAAGCCCTCCGTTCATTGCTGTCGCATTCATCGTAACATTTCACGAGCAAAGTACGGTCTTGCATGGTAACAGACATTGTCGACTCGGAACACTGACAGCTCAGACAAGGCACCTCACTTTTATAACTGCAAAGTCATATGACGTGTAAAACAAATTTGCATATTTCATATTTGTTTAACACTATTGCAAACAGCGTCATTCTCCGCAGGTGGTGAATTTTTGAACTATTTTTTTTTCTTTTTTTTTTCTTGCGGGAACTAAAGTCCCATGACCCCTTATCGACATTTACCAAGTTTGATGACATTTGGTCGGGTAGTTTTATTTTTATAGCCATTTCAAAGTGGAACTGTAATTATAAAGACCCTGTAGATTAAAATTTTCTGTCTGATTAGTATAAAAAATGTTGTTTAAACACAAAGAAATCTGACCACATTCTTAGCAATTATGCTGGGAGTCTAGTAAATTTAAAAAAAAAGAAATATAATCATTTATCCAAAACTAATTTAAAAATATATTGATTCTTGTTCTTTGTTTGAAATGTCACCTAGTAATTAGAATGGCGACAAAAAATTTTCTTATTATTAAAGTAAAAATTATATTCTTTGAGTAAGTATTATATATTTTTTAATTTTAAAATGCTACTTTGATAATCTCTGTAACATGTTTAAGACAACAAATCACAAATACCTAATTGCTACACCTTACCTTTTGTAATATCTCTTATACATATATATATATATATATATATATATATATATA
>NC_092212.1:27331064-27345952 GCF_043381705.1 Parasteatoda tepidariorum
AGTGTCCTTAAGACAATGCAAAATGTTGATACTTCTTTAAGTGGAAAAATTACTGACTAATGTAAAATCAGTTCTCACTTTGGTAGTCGTAAAATATATACAAATTTATTTTGAAATTTCGTTTCGTTCTCACAAATTTGTAACTCTCGTCTTAACTTTACTAATGTGAAATCAGTCCTCACTTTAGTAGTCGTAAAATATATATATAAATTTATTTTGAAATTTTATTTGGCTCTCACAAATAATTTGTGAATCGGATGTTAACTTGGTCTTGCACCAGTTATCAAAAACTGCTTAGTAAAATCACGTTACAAAAATTAGTAACGCCTCCGAATAAGTGTTTTTTAAATGGTTGATTTCACTTTATTAGTAGCTTTTAAAAATATTTAATCATCCTTTATCGCTAGAATTCAATATAATTGATCTCTTGTATTTAAGTCTACCAGACAATCTCATTTGGGAGTAAAAGGTGATGTACGTATATATATATATTTAACTTGTGTTTTGATTTTTTTAATGTTAATGAAAATAATGTTTTAAAGTTTGAATCTGGGTTAACAAATATAAAATTATTTTGCCTTTAATTTGCCTGATAATTCAAAATTCATGTAAAACGACACAGTGATTTAACCAACTCATGGTTAGTCTTCAAAAAAGATGGTGAAATTAACCAAACATAGGCAAATTTTATGTTTGAATTCTATATCACTTCATATAACATTTTGCTGACTCAGAACAATTGACATCTTTGCGTCACATGTAACTAATTTAATGTTTAGTTTTGACTCGATAACGATTCTAAATCTGTACTTTTTTGAGTTTCAGACGGATTTTTCAATAAAAGGATATTCATATTCTGATTTATTTTTATTAGGATTTTTCTGATGCTGCCATTTCTGGATATTAGAAAACACACCAGGCATTATTTAATATTTTCACTCCAAGTATCAGTCTGTATTGCATAAAACGATCGCTTTCAAATAGATATATTTGATAATCACATATAATTTTTCCATAAGTTGGCTCTCCTAGCAAACATTGGTTATGCCATTGAAAGGACATTTAAGTAAAGAATGGATAATGCTTTATATAAGTACAATGTATACTGACAGTATAGATAAATAATTTAAAATTTTTAAAACAGCAGTAATTTATTTATGGGAGAAAATAATATACCAAAAATGATATTTTTCAATAATATTGGTTACTTTTTATTAACCCTGTAAAGCAGATAGATCACCTTTGTGCCCCTTTATATATTTTTTTCTCCTGCTCTATTTACAAGAAGAAAGATAATTTGCCATTTTTTTAATTATAAAAACATTCTAATAGTTCCTAATAAATCGGTTAGATTTTTTTAAATGATATTTGTTCTAAAATATAAAATCCAAATAAAGTGTTTTTTGAATTTCTTTTTCATTCAGATTCAAAAGTGCATTTACAATTAATTTTGAAAATTAAAAAAGCTCAACGATGAATAACTGTTTATCTCAGATTTAAATAATTACAAATTTGAAAAATTATTGTTTGGAAGTAAAGAGTGCTTGGAAGATTCTACCTTTAAAGTAGAAAAAGATACCGGTGTTTCATGTCGTATCATAAACCCATAAATTAATAAAATGCTAAATATAATATTTTGTTACTTCTTTCGTCCTAAATTAACACAAAATAAGAAAATATATGCTTAATAAAAATTTTGCTTCTGAGGTCAACTACTTGACTAAATGTTTAGCTTCTCAATTCCTATATTTTTGAAAGAAGTGTGATATTTCTTTATAAATTACAAGAAACTTAACCTTAAAATGAAAATACAAAAGAATTAAATTTATCTATATATATATATATATATATTTCTCTTACACTGGGACAAAAAAAAAGCCTCATTACAACTCCCCGAACTTGGCGAGCGTTAGCGAGAAGGGGGAGCAGCCCACTGGTTTATTAAAAGAGTATTAACAACTTGAAGGAATGCATGAATGAGACTTCTGGAATTATTAATTGCTTTTAAAATTCAACTTTCAAATAAAAATTCTAGCGTGTTTGATTACATCTTAAGACTACATTAATTTTTAGTTTTTTTTTCATCCAATCCAATCTATGAGATTTTTTTTACAATAAAAGAAAAATTCCTAAAATTTCTATAATAGAGGGAATCTAACAAATGATTGTAATAAATCCTAATTTACAAAATATCCCTAACTCGTACAAAAAGTAATATTTATTGCAAGCACAGTTTTTTAACGAAATTTTAGTGATTTATAAAGTTTAACAGTATAAGGTTATGTGCACAACAGCTTCATTTAGTAGTATTTTATATTTTATAACCGTCAGTGAATAGCCGACCCAATTTTATGACTTTATGGCTACCAATGTTCAACTCTGTAGCCTTGTAATTTTGAATCCAATCCAGAGAGACAAGGAAACTCCTGGATTGAGTATTGGGAGAAATTTGCCTTCGTGGAGGACTTTTTGATGAAGCTAACCCGCATTTGCGTTACATGGAGAGGAAGACCACGAGAACTTCCCACGGTAAGCCTGACGGCAAGGGGACTCTAATCCATGATCCGTCTACCACTGAGGATATTTCACGTTCAGCACTGTGGTCGGTGCAAGCCGGATGCTAAATTCGTATCGACTGGGATTCGAACCCAGTTCACAGCATTGGAAGCCGAACGCTCTATCCCCTGAGCCTTTGCAGCTCATTTAGTAGTATTTGATGGATTTTGCCACATTACTTACTACTTTGCTTAGTTGTAGTTGGGTTCATTTTTATTTTTATTAAAATTTTTTTGACACAGTGCTCTTTTTTTATCCTTTAAAACATGGATTATTGTAGACTTGTTGACATAGATTTCAAAAAACTTCAAAGAAAAAAGTTCAAAAGTTTTGATTCGTTTCATCTGCACTGCCAAATCGATCAACAAAACGGAATGCGATTTTCCCATCCAGCAGCTTTTTACGCTCCGCTTTCCTGCTTTGCATTTTCTTTAATAAAAAAAAAAACTTGATTCTCGACTTTTTTTTGTTTAGGAGACAAATTTTAAAAGAAATAAAAGCTTGCATTATAATTGCGATCAACTGGAGCCAAGAAGAAAATTTCAAAAAAAATAGAGCATTTCGTGAAAGGCCACTTTATTGGTAATTAGCTGGATATTGTAAGAGCAGGAACAGACATAGCACGCAACAATACTCAACAATGAGCTGTTGTGCCGCTGCTCATTTTCAACAATCCTGAGCACCCATTCTACCTACTCACCATCATCACCTACTTTTTTCAACAAAAGATTTGTGCACAATTTTAGCAAAATTTAAATCTTACATCAATTTTGACATTATTAGATATTTTGAACATTTTAGGGCATAAAATTAACTTCATCTCTATATTAAAAAAACAAAAATAGTAACAACAATCAACATTATTTTATTTACGATATTTGCGATCAAGCTATTAGTTACATTAGGTAAGAGTTATTCGTAAAATTAACAATGCAAAGATATATATATATATATATATAGAAACATTAATGCAATGACACCAAAAAACATGTTCTTAAAAGTAAAAATATAAATTGACTGTTCAAAAAATTTAGCAGGTTTGGTGTCTAAAGAAAAAGATGAGATATCAACTGCAACAGCAACCGTGTTGCTTAGGTTATGCATGCACACTTCTTTCATCCTTCGTCTGTTGCAACAACCAGTAATTGTTGTTGCATTGCTTTCAACAAGAATTGGATGTGATTCAATTTTTGTGGTTGTTGCAGACCAAGCAAGTCAATCTATTTCATTTAAATTTCTATTCTCAAAAGGAGAATAGGGCAAAATTACATATGATTTTAATGTTTACATATTTAAAAACAAAGTAACTTGTTTTAATATAAAATGTTTGAGAATATTTTAAAGATATATTTTGTGATATACACATTAAAAAATATATTTATTATAAAATTGTTTTTCAAATTTTTTTATTTAAATAACTTGCTACAATTTTTCTTATTTTTTTAATAAATGAAAGATAAATTTTAAAANTTTTTTAAAAATAACATTATGTTGATGTGAAGTCAGAATAATAAACAAAATAATTATTGGATGTCTTTAGATTCCTGCTATTAAATAATACAAAAGTTTGTTATTTAGGGACGTAGAGAAAAAAAAACGCAGTCCATTTGAGTGTCCTTAAGACAATGCAAAATGTTGATACTTCTTTAAGTGGAAAAATTACTGACTAATGTAAAATCAGTTCTCACTTTGGTAGTCGTAAAATATATACAAATTTATTTTGAAATTTCGTTTCGTTCTCACAAATTTGTAACTCTCGTCTTAACTTTACTAATGTGAAATCAGTCCTCACTTTAGTAGTCGTAAAATATATATATAAATTTATTTTGAAATTTTATTTGGCTCTCACAAATAATTTGTGAATCGGATGTTAACTTGGTCTTGCACCAGTTATCAAAAACTGCTTAGTAAAATCACGTTACAAAAATTAGTAACGCCTCCGAATAAGTGTTTTTTAAATGGTTGATTTCACTTTATTAGTAGCTTTTAAAAATATTTAATCATCCTTTATCGCTAGAATTCAATATAATTGATCTCTTGTATTTAAGTCTACCAGACAATCTCATTTGGGAGTAAAAGGTGATGTACGTAGGAAGTTTTTTTTTCCTGCTAAGACCATCCTAGGTGTAACTACCATTTCATTCTATCAAACTAGAGTCTGTAGGCTATCTTTCTCACTTTCTCTTTTCATATCATTTTCACAATCGGGCAACTTATATGAGCTTATTTATCACATAAATGTCCTTACGTTTTTTATAGGTTAAAATTTGTTCCGACTTGGGATATAATATTGTATTTAATTAAAAACAAATTGATAAATATCAATACAAATATATCTGTATGCCTACAAAAAGTCACAATTTCTAAATCCCATGAAATTTGGATTATAAAATTTTCCTGTGTTTTATATATATGAGTAGCTATTTCAAATTAAATAAGATTATCTGTCATTTAGCCTGCGTTTTCGAAATGAACATTATTTTTATTCTTCAATTTTGTGGGTAAATATGCCTTTACTTTTAGGTTACTATAATGTGTTATAGATTTTTATTTAACTTTTAGATAAGATTCTAAACATATAAAACAATCCAAAAATTCTGTTGGAGTACAAAAGTCACTCATAGACTATGCTAAAAAATGCGTGTGTAATGCACCAAGCTCGTCTCTAACTTCCACAATTGTTACATGCTTCTTTTTGTTCTTTTGTTTTATTTGTATTTATTTATTTATATATTTATTTGTATAAACAGATAGTTTATTTACAGATTTAGTTCCCGATTCTCTTAGGATTAAATATACACATCACCTAATCGATTTGCTTTACAACTTTCTAATCGATTTTTTTTTTACATTCCCCGTTAATTTTTAGTTGCTATAAAAATTCGCCAATGTGATTAGATTATTTTGCCAAATTGAATACCTACCGACAATGTTAAACATTATTCATAATGATATTTTATTACTTTGCATACATTATGTATGCTTATATTATATTGATTGAACTTTTAACAAAAGTAAGCAGAGCTTTTGTATTGTTTAATAATTGTAAAAGGGTTAAAACATTTAACCACCAATTTAAATGCGTTTTTTTTAATAAAATAAGAAAGCTCTTGCCCCTTATTCGCTTCCCTCGCCCTCCCCCGTAATTGATTATTATTCCTCTCTTAATATTTCCGCTTGAACGTCAATACTCTCCACAAAAACACTGAACATTTTGGTTTAAATGAATACAATTATTTTAGCTTTAGGTAAGAATATCTAATTAATCAAAATGAAATAGACGATTATCAAGGTTTGAAAAAAAAGTATCTGTTCTTGAAAGAAATACAGATTGCGTGATTCAATAAGAAGAAATAAATAAGAAGTGATTTCACTCGTGTAAGAGACTTATAACAACTTAAACAGAGACCAGTTTTTATTACTATTTTGTCAATTCTTTTTTATTTTCAAAAACTTCAATGTGAAGGCTAACATTTATGTCCAGCAACAAGTAATCTCTCTCTCTCTATCTCTTGCTATTTTTTATTGACATCGATTATTATTGACATCGATAAAATAAAGATCTGATGAGAGAAAAGTGAATTTTCGACATCAATGGATAAAAGTCAACATTTAAAGCAAAATTCTAGAACAAAAAACCCGAAAAAGCTCTTAAATTTGCAATACCTTTCGAACAAATTTCGAAAAGACTCTATCAAATTATAATACAAAATGGTCCAATCAGCACATCACATTGCGACTCTGTAGTTGCATTTCAGTGGTAAACATATTGGTCAATATAATTTTTTACAACAGTTAATAGTTAATATTTCTCAAATTAACAATCGAATCTCATTTATTTTTACTTCATTGAACTTTTGCATTTTCTACACACATTCGTAATTTCAAGTTTCTAAGTCTTATAATTTTGAACAGAAAAGAAAAATGTAACATAAATCAAGCAAAAGTGAGAAAAAATACCCCAAAAAGCACTTAAAAGTGCAATAACTTTAGATCAAATTGGAGTTTTGGAAAAAAAAAACTCTATGTTCAGTTTCTAAACGAATGTAACCCTTTCAGCATTCCAAATTTCAACTCTGTTGTTACATTCCTGAGGGCCGTATGGTATTTTTTTCAGCATGTTTAACCGTTAATAATTCCCAAATAAATTATCGAATGACAATTTTTTTCTTCCACCGTAATCCCTGTACAATTTTCTACACACTTTAGAAGTTCCAAGTTTCTAAATCCGTTAGTTTTTGCGCAGAAAAAGAACATGTAGCATTAAGTTGTACAATCAAAACGTAGGCAAGGCAGCACTTGTCGAAATTTATCGACAATCGAAACTTATCGATTATTTATTATCGAAAGATTTATCTAAGAAAAAATTCTCATATAATTGCTATGTAATAAAGAATCAACGTTTTCAGAGTTAAACTTTAAGTTCAGTAAAAAATAAAAACCAAAAAATCGTTGTTATTAAATAAATATTTCAAGTAAATAACTTTCATTTAATAATAGTCTCTAATCAGTTTAGAACCTTTTCAAAATATGAAAATGCACTAATAAAAAATTAAGTCTGGATATGTTTAATGAAAATCTGTAACGAAAATCTGTTTAAGTGTTTCAGTTTATACCATTTCTTTTTTAAATCTCGTTCCTATCCCGCAATTTCAAATCCATCAGTGAAATTGTATTTAAAAAATTAATTAGGCCAAAAATCTTCAGAAATTGTCAGATTTAGAACAAAGGTCACTAAAAACCTAATTAAATCTAGGGATGAAAAATATCAAAACGGAAAAGAGCAAAATCTGATAAAAGTCTTTCCAGATTTTGTCCAGAAGAATCCAACAAATCTTTTTAGTAGAACTTGTTTTTGGGAACAATTAAAGCAAAAAGAGTTTTAATTAACGTACACTCTCGTTATTATTTAAAGCAAAAATAGTTTTAGAAAAATCGTAAGAAAAGCACTTAGAAATGCAATAAATTTCGAGCGAATTGGAATTTCAAAATTAAAAAAAAATTCAATTTAATTATTTTAATTATAGTTAAGTTATCATTTTCTATTATTAAATATTCAAGACGCTAAGTCTTATAAATTTTGAACAGCAAAACAAAATGCAAAGTAAAAGAGAAATACAAATAAGGAAAAAATGTGCAAAAAGAACATCTTAAAGTACGATAACTTTCGAATAAATTGGAATTGTAAAAACAAGCTCTTGGAAACAAATTTCATAAACAAATGTGGTTCTTTCAGCTAGTCAAATTTCAAGTTTAATGTTTAATTTCTGCTGCCTGCAGTGTGGCCCGTATGGTGTTTCATACTACAAGCTTAATAGTAAATAATTTTTAATCTAATTATCTAATGTAAAATTTTTCTAATGCATCGTACTCTTCGTACATTTTCTACGCACCTTCGTAATTTCAAGCTTTCAAGTCATATTTTCAACGCATCAATGTAAAATGCAACAACAAACTGAACATCCAGAACTATATAGATTGCTCCTACGATTTTTTATATATAAAGAGACAAAAAAAAATTCTTGACCTCACTTTTTTTCTCATAATGTTAAGTATCATATTTTTTAACATAAAAATTATCTAAAGTAAATATAGTATTTTTTCTATTGATTCTATTCTATTTATTCTATTTCTTGTCACAAGAAAATAGTTTTAAATATTTGGGCTAAAAGTTATATGATGAAAAAAATTTAATGATAAGGATTTAATTATTGAAAAACATTTGGATTTCTTTTATGCTGAAAAATAAAACATATAATATTATGCTAAATGTAACATAATATTATAGTAATCATATATTTATTGACACCAGGTAGTTGTGTGGTAGCACTCCCGAGCAATGGGGTTCTATCCTCTAACCAGGCAAGGCAGACTCAGCCTTACAACCCTTGATAAAATGATAACATGAAATAAATTTTTTTTCAAAATAGTAAAATAATGAGTATCAAGCATACTTAGGGCTAAACACTAGGGGTTCTGAGTTCGTTTGACCACCCAACCAGAACATATACTCCTAAGGATCTAAGGTCAGGAAAACTGTGATGGGCACAATAGCTCCTGTCCTCCTACACAGAAGGTTATTTAAGTACAAAAGTTAACATTGATGATCACTTCTTGATAGTAGATAAAATTTTGAAGCTCCCACACACTTTCCTTTTTTTTTTCGTCCTGTTTTTTGCTTATTTTTTGAGGAAAAATGGAAATATTTTTGTCTTGTAAATGAATAGTTATTCTAACTTACTTGGGTATAAATAATCAGAGAAATTTTAGCCTCGTTAAAGTTGTCATTTAAACAAAGATACAAAAAATTATGAATACGAAAAAGATAACATTTTACAATTTGAGTTTCTGTTTACAAAACCTCTAGTTAAGTAAATAGTAATTCTCATACATTTTGATCACTGTAACAATTACAAATATTCTCGCCTCAAATACAGCTCTAAAAGTTTGATTAAGCACTTTTAAATAAAATAAATATTTTGTACTCACTTTTGATTTTTTTATAAAACTTTGTTTTTTTAAATATATTTCGTCAAGTTTTTTAATAAATTCGCTGTGTGATTACCGTGAAGTCAAAACAAAGTTTTAAATTTACTATTCTTTTGAAATAATTGACTGAACTTTAAAACTGGCAAATATTTTAAAGGTTTGAAATATTACTTTTTTTAAAATAAAAATTTCAAATTTGGCAAAATTTTTAAAATTTGATGATTTTTTTGTGATTTTAACTAATTATTTATGAGCAGTTTTATTCACTCAAATTATGTAAACTAAAGAAACATTCTAAAATTTTGAAATTTGGTCACAAACGATTTTTATTTCTACGTAAATGTGGTTATTTTTTTATATTAGCTCTATTTTTATTTTCAGCTAGAGCAGTGGTTTCCAACTGGCTGCCCGGAGGCCGCATCCGACCCACGAAGTTTTTTTTTGTGCCCGCAAACTAAAATATATTAGTTGTCATTTTTTGAGGACAATTTTCGTAAAAAATCTGTATGGATTTAAAATACTTTTCTCGTTAATAAAGACCTAATTTCTTCGTTTCTATGAAATTTAACATACCAACGGTGCAAAAAAAAAAAAATTTCTCAGATTTTGTATCCAAGAAAATATTTATTCAAACACAAAAATAATCGTGTATGTTGTTTTTTTTTTTTTATTTTTTTGTATTTTGTGAATATAACTTAGCATGTGCGTATCAGAAATTTTCTCAAAGAAATTCTCCGATTTAACTTTTTGAAACCACTCATTTTGGACGAAAATATTTACACACACATTTGTAAATTTTAAATGTAACTATCTATTCTCTGGTGGTTGCAGCAGACAAATCTCAATTTACTCATTGAACATTTTGTGTGCTAATAAGCAAGTTTTAAAACCAAACTTTTTAAAGTTTTATATCTTAACAATTAGATATCTGTTGCACATTAATTGTTTAATACATAGGTGCACATTAAAGTTATTGTAGCCCGAATTTTTTAATATGCAATTAAATATTTTTAAAAATCTACTTCTTATTTTAATTTGTAATTCAATACTTTTGTTTTGTACAACTTGGTAAAAATCTGACAGTAATATGTAATGTTCCTTCAAACATAAAAGAGTCCTACATAAAATTTTGATAAAGTGGCGGCCCGCCATTTGATTTGTGTTTTTAATTATGGCCCCCGGCCTTATGTAAGTTGGAAACCCCTGAGCTAGAGGATGCTAGGTGGGGATGGGAGCAACTTAACCTAACCGCCATTAATACACGTTATGAACTCGTAACAGTTAGAAAAATGGTTGCAGTTAAAACAGTTAAAAAGAAAGTTCATTTCACTTAATGGTCGATCCCTGGAAGTAATGTTTTGATAATACGTTAACCCTTTGCACTTTGAACCACTCTAAAATCAAAATTATTAAAATTTTAATAGCATTTTAAAGTACTTGGAGTGCAAAGGATAAATAGTACCTCAAATACATGCATGGTTACTATCTCTCTACGCTTTGAGAAAGGGAATTTCTGGTGGTAGCAAAGTTTATATTTTAATGTATTATTCTTTCATTTCAAAATTTTGATTTATCCTCTTCAAACAAAAGACACCCATTAGGATACCTCAACAAACACAGAGTACAAACAACCTGGAAGAATTAAAGAGTTGTGACGAGCTTTTCTTAAGAGTAGAGCCCCTGAATTAGACAGGCCGACTTATCATTTATTGTTGGAGCAAAGAGCTAACATAAGCACAGCGAATAAATATTTTCAAATGGTAGTTTATTAATTGTAATTCTTGGTTTCATAAGTTCGATTTAGTAGATTTTAATCCACCACTATTTCTAAACAATGCGTAGGCTTATGTAATTCACCACTTTATAGTACTTAATGCATGCTTTACATTTTTAAAAGCAAGCAAATATTGACAATTATTTGCAAAATTTACTCTGCAGTTATTTACCGTTTTTTAAATTATTTTGGCGTGTCCGCAGCAGTTGGCATCTCTGTAATAACATGACGAATACTAAAATAACGTTAACTTGCGAACTTGTTTGCTCCAATATTGCTTGATAGGTCAGCTCGGATAGTATAGGAGCCTTACTTAAAAGTAATGACGAACGAGGAGTAGTGACGTGACGAAGTTGCTTAAAATTTCATAAAGTTAACTTCCCATTGAGTTTATAAAATTTGTTTAGAAAAGTTTCAAACCACGATAACGGAAATGAAAATATTTTTAGCAGACATTAATGCTTCAAGTATGTACATTTTTCAAAATTTAGCTACCACTTTTAAACAATTTCCAGGTCGTGTTTATGTCAGGTCAGACGAGGTTATTTTCCCTACCACTGCATTGTATATGTCTCACAAGCTTATACGCAACTCAATCAACGCCTCCTTTAACTGAAAGCCTCCACACGGTTTTTCATAGGTAGTCCGGTCAGACTTACTGAAAGAGTCATTTAATACAGAATATTGTTAAGATAAGAAAGTGGTAGTAAATATATGACTAAAAATTTATTTTATTTATGAATATTACTGGTTTGCCTTATTCACTTGTCAACCACTACAGATTCAATTCTCAAATATATAAGATAAATTTCTCTCAATTACTTTTATAAAAGGTTTTGGGTTCATGCGCACAACTGGTTCACTTTTTAAACAGTCTGCGCTGACTACTGATAAAAGACCGTGTGGAGGCTTCTTTATGTAGGAGGTGATGACTCAGTTTCTTCTCCTGCGGCAAGGCTTATAAAGTTTTGACGAAATTACCAAAAATACTATTAACTACAAATTTTAATCGTCTATCACTTTATAAAATTTTTTGCAATAAAATGTAGTAAAGCCGCGATTTCTTAGGGAATAGAGCGTTCGCCTTCCAATGAGGTGAACTAGGTTCGAATTCCAGCGATGACTGGCCGATACAAATTCCGCACCCGTGTCGCACCTACCACAGTGCTAACGTAGAATATTCTCAGTAGTAGATGGATCATGGGTCAGAATCCCCTCGTCGTCAGGCTAACCGTGAGAGGTTTTCGTGGTTATTTCTCTCTATGTAATACAACTGTTGGTTAGTTCCATCAAAAAGTCCTTCACGAAGGCAAATTCCTCCCAATACTTCATCCAGGAGTTCCCTTGTCATCTGGATTGGGTTCAAATTTACAAGGCTACGGAGTTGAACATTAGTAGTCGCGAATCCGAAATTCAGTCTGCTGTTCAACAACGGTTATAAAGTATAGAATAAGCGTATTAATTAGCAGGCCGGTATATATGATTAATAAACGAAAATATTTTAAATGATATTACTGTACTCAATTTTTAACAGTTGAAGTAGATTTTCTTTAGCTGTATTCTAGAACGGAAGGTTAAATGACAAATATTGATTTTCACATCATATAGAACTTAAAGAACTAACTAAAAAACATACCATCGTCATCATTCAAAACATTATAAAGTCTTTTTAAGTTGGTTTTAAATAGTTCTTCTTCTTTTAGCAATCTGGATAATTCCTCCAAATCATCTTGACTTTTATCACTTTCATAATCCACATCATTTTGAGCTAACACTGTACCACAAATCACTGTCCAACTGATCACAAAACACAGCGTGACCAGGCCCTTCATTCTTCTCAGTCTCTGTATACTCCCTCACTCGCAATTATTATTCCTAATAATATTTTGGGAGACAAACCTGTCTGTTGGATCACAAAAAACGAAATGAGCGAGTGAATCCCTACGCCCCTTGCAACTTATCAATCGCACCTACTGAAAATATGATAAAAAGTTAAAAACGCGTGATTGCATACACCTGTTGCTTATACAGAAAAAAAGACCTTTGCGCACCCTTATCGATATGTCTTCGAAAATAATGCATAAAAAAATATTCCTTATCGATTTCTGATTATTAGTAATGTTTGCATTCAATGTCGCCAATACCTAGGTAAAAAGGTACACTATGTTTCACTTTGAAAGAATGTTAAAAATGAAACCTAATTATGAAAATAACAAAATATTTGATGTTTGAAATATTAACAGAATCGTATAAAATAACGGATGTTTATCGCTATTTTTTTTTTTAAATAACAGGGCACTTCCTATGCCGTGTTGCATAGTTAAAAGTAATAAGATTGGTGCAATTATGGAACGCATAACATGTTTCTTTTATTTTATCAATCCTTTTAACCCTTTCGCGACGAGTTTTTTTTTTTTTTTTTTTTTTTTTACAGCAGAACAATTTTGGTAGTATAAACTATGAATACAGCAGCATTATGTACGGTAGCGCCATCTATGTTCTGTGAATGAAAATACCTTCAACAATATTGGCAGGGAAGCGTTTCTGTCCCAAAAGATTTTTCTGAAATTCGCTTGGGACGTATGCAGAGATGCCAACTGCTCCGGACACGCTAAAATAATTTAAAAAAACGGTAAATATCTACAAAGTAAATTTTGCAAATATTTGACTATTTTTTCTTGCTTTTTAAAAGGTAAAGCATGGCATAAGTACTCTAGAGTGGTGAATTGTATAAGCCTACGAATTATTTAGAAAGAGTGGTGAATAAAAATCTACTAAATTCAATTTATTAAACCAAGAATCACAATTGATAAACTACCACTTTAAAACACATATTTGCTGTCCGTAGCAAGTTGGCATCTCTGCGTATGTGTCCCATAAGGACGACGACGATCTGGATTTGTTGAGGTGCCTGCCCGCGCTAGCGGGCACCTGACCTCTTCATCTGAAGTTGTGCACTAGAGCAACTGGTATTAATGGCTTTGAAAGAAAAGAAAGGATAAAAGGAGGAGTTCAAGGCAGTTGGCGGCTTGAAATATCTGCGTGAAAGCCCTTATATAGCAAGACGGAAAAGAGAAAAACCTGGTACGTAAAACATTTCATTCCAGCATTTTTTTCGAAAAAAATGAAATATCTGTAACTATCAAGATTTCTTTTATAATTCTGGCATATATATATAAAACTGCTTCTTTTCCAAGATAAAGTAGATATTGTTGAAAAATTTAAAAAAAAGAATAAGTAAACTCCTCCCCAAAACTAGCTATAACTGACATGGTTTTACTACCAGCCTTTCCTCTTTTCCGTCTCGCTTTCACCCCTGCCATAAGGTGCGAAAGGTAATGAGACGGTCTTTTAATCTGGAAACATCATCAATATTTATCTGGGCGCCTGGGGCCGTTAGCGGCTTTTTCCCATTCGTCTTGAATTGTGATCTTTAGGGTGGTTCTTTCTGGTAATTGGAATGCAATTGAAGTAAAAGGAATTTAAATATTTTGAATTTTAGATAAAATTACGTCACTACAAAAATGAGCTGCCATCGGCCTGAGGTTTATGTCTTCTCTTAAGTTTTCAAAAGTAAAAATTTCGTTGAATCCTGCGGTGTCACAATTATTGGTTTTTTCAAAAAATCTGAAATTTAGCTTTGCAATGTGATGATCTAAAGAATCTATGCTGAGGTCGCGATATATGTTTTTATTTTTGATAAACCATCTTGCTTTTATTATTTTCCTGAGGATTTTGTTCTGGCATGTTTTGAGTTTTTTAAGGAGTGATGTGGAGATGTTGCACCAAGCTTAATCTCGAAACCAAGGCTGAAAGCCCATATGGGTCATTCTCACAAAAACAGTCATTTTCATGTCCCCAGTATATTTTATGTTTGTTTTACAACTTACGAAAAAAAATTTTCAGGGAAAGTGTCCTTCAGAATGCAAGCTAACAAAAGAATAAAAATAAAATTATCAATTTTTATTTTTTATTTATTTTAGGTAATTAAAATATACCAATATGTCATTCCCTCACTTGTCCCCACTGCTGATTTAAAAAAAGAAAAAAATTGTTTCTGAAATAAGAA
>NC_092212.1:27346526-27351789 GCF_043381705.1 Parasteatoda tepidariorum
AGCTAAGGCTCCTATACTATCAGAGCTGACCTATCAAGCAATATTGGAGCAAACAAGTTCGCAAGTTAACGTTATTTTAGTATTCGTTATGTTATTACAGAGATGCCATCTGCTGCGGTCACGCCAAAATAATTTAAAAAACGGTAAATAACTACAGAATAAATTTTGCAAATAAATGACAATATTTGTTTGCTTTTAAAAATGTAAAGCATGTAATAAGTACTATAAAGTGGTGAATTATATAAACCTAAGCATTGTTTAGAAATAGTGGTGGATTAAAATCTGCTAAATCGAACTTATGAAACCAAGAATTACAATTATTACACTACCACTTGAAAATATTTATTCGCTGTGCTTATGTTAGCTCCAACAATAAAAGATAAGTCGGCCTGTCAAATTCAGGGGCTCTAGGTTAAGCCTCTTATCAACAGGTAACGAGACGGTTTTTTAGTCTGGAAAACAACGGCTGAAAGCCCATATATATCGAGACGGAAAGGAGAAAAACTGGTAACAAATAAATTTCCTTTTTTAGTTTTTTTCCGGGAATAATAAAAATCCATAACTACCAATTGTTTTTAACGGATGCAATTTTTATATTGAATTGCTTCTTCGCCATGATAAATTTCCTTACAGTGAATTGTTATTATTAAGAATAGATTAACTCCTCCCGAATATTATCTAATATTAAAATAGTTCTTCTACCAGTATTTTCTCTTTTCTGTCCCACTTTCAGGCCTGCTAGAAACATAAAAATTGGTAGCACAATGATTTCATTATTTGTTTTATCTTCGAAAAGCAGAACACTCCTATCCAACCTAATATTTTAAAGTTATGAAACTTTTAAGTTCATCAATAATAACAAAATAATAGAAAAAAAAACTAAATAATAGCTAACGAAAAAATATTATTCAAACAATTATAAACTATCACTCTTTTAGAGCTTTTAAAAGTACTGTAATATATTAATTTCCGGTTTCTTTATGTAATACGTTGTTGAAAAAAATCATCAAGTTGCTATAATTATTAAAAAAATTAAAATGGATAAAACACTTTATAAAACTATTAAATAGTTCAAATATATTTAACAAATTTAATATCAAAATATTAAGTTTTGCGCATAATATGAAGGGAAATTTTTTAAATTAATTGTTTGTTTTTTTAAAAAACTTTTCAATTATCAATACAAATAATATTTCGCTTAAACCTGTTATTTGGGAAGGTAAATCATACTAGGAACAACTGTTCTAAGATGCTAACTTGCTCAGGACAGAGGATAAATTTTTTTGAGTGGTTGTTTTTGAAAATGTGATTCTTGAATTGGTAAATTCGATTTATAGGTCCTCTACTCAGAACTACTTCTAAATAATTCAAAGGCGTATATGAAACACCACTTTATCACAGCTGACACATGTTCATCACGTTAAAAAGTTGACATACTTAATCAAAATCTGCTAATTAAATTTTTTTTATTCTATACCATTATCAAAACATTTTGTCCAATCCGGAGCAGATGGCTTCTCTGATTGTTTGAACCCTGATAGCTCAGTAATTTTTAGTAAATGAGTATTAAGCCATGTAAAAACTATAACAAATAGTTATTTAAATAACAAATGTAGCTAGTGAATTCTTGTACTCATGCACAGATAAATAAGAGCAACCATAAGCTCGCAATGATTCAATCAAAATAATAAGAATTAAAAAAGAGTTACACGAGATGGTGCTTGGCTCTAAGCAATATCACCAAACGTAACCGCCAGGGTTGCAAATTTCATAAGTTAGATTAATTTATAAGAATGTAAACCTAATTAATGCAACTCAAACTTTTCTACTCAAGTACTTTAATTTTTATTAATATGACTAACTTAATTGTGTAATATGATATTAAATATGTTATACTGCATCATATTGTACTATTATATTGTAATACACAATAGAATATTATACTCATTGTATATTATGATATAGTACAATATAAGTAATAATAGCACTGAAAATATGAAAGAAGAGAACTTACCATCTAAACTAGATGGAATGGTGAATTCACTTGGTGTAAATATATTCATTCGTTTTTAGTGAGATATATAAAAATGCTGCTCCTTACATAACTTTCAATTTAAAAAAAAAAGTCTTTTTTCTAGTAGTAACAAAATTTCAGTTATCTTTTTATGGTATTTTCAATTTTAAGTAATTTTACCACCACTACATATGTATATATTCAAAATATGATATGAGAAGCAACTTCATAAAAATTATCTCAAAGCAACTCCACTGCCTGCTTACTTCAATAATCAACCATAACAGTGTTAATATTCCAGATGAATGAGATAGGGGTCACTTCGCGGCCCAGGTGCTAAATAAAATCAAAGCACTAGGAAAAATTATCTCTGGTGCTGCAATCGTAGCAAATATTTCTATCTCATTAAATTATGCATTTTTAAAGTTTTCTTTATTTCTCGTGTCCGTTTCGAAATTCATGATGATAACCACAAGTTTGATACATCAAATCAAAGATTCAAAGGTTAAAGGCCCCTTAGGAGCCTAAAGCCTTGAACAATCATGTGACCTAGAGCCCCTGAATTAGACAGGCCGACTTATCATTTATTGTTGGAGCAAAGAGCTAACATAAGCACAGCGAATAAATATTTCCAAGTGGTAGTTAATAAATGGTAATTCTTGGTTTAATAAGTTCGATTTAGTAGATTTTAAACCACCACTATTTCTAAACAATGCGTAGGCTTATATGATTCACCACTTTTAGTACATATAACATGCTTTACATTTTTAAAAGCAAGCAAATACTGTCAACTATTTGCAAATTTACTTTATAGTTATTTACCGTTTTTTAAATTATTTTGTCGTGTCCAGCCATCACCTCCTACATCAGAAAGCCTACGCACGGTCTCTTACAAGTAGTCCGTGCAGACTATTTAAAAGGTGAGCCAGTTGTGCGCATGAACCCAATATCTTTTATAAAAGTCATTGAGAGAAATATATCATATATATTTGAGAATTGAATCTGTAGTGGTTGACAAGTGAATGAGGCAAACCAATAATATTCATGAATAAAACAAATTTTTAGTCATATATTTGCTACCACTTTCTTATTTTATCTAGATTTTGTATTAAATGACTCTTTCAGAAAGTGGATATGCCTCACGGTGGTCTGATCGAACTATCTGTAAAAAACCGTGTGGAGGCTTTCAGTTGTAAGAGGCATTGGTCCAGAGCAGTTGGCATCTCTGTAATAACATAACGTTAACGTGCGAACTTGTTTGCTCCAATATTGCTTGATAGGTCAGCTCTGATTTCATAGGAGCCTTAATATGACCAAACAGAAAAATCATGTTGACCCTTTCAAGATGTGGGCATAATGATCCTTATTTTACAAGTTTTACAATTTAACTCACTACCAATTTATTTAAACTTTTGCAGAAACCGGAGGAGTTGACATCCCTGCAATTGCTAAAACCCAGCTGTGAACAGATATGAAAAAACAAAGGAAATGAAAACCCTCCAAACTTTTGCAGATAAGACACGATACTATCTTGCATGCACCCAAAAATGCCTCCCTTGGCCATTACGAATTTCAAAAAGTGGTGAAAATGAAACAGAAATAAACATTTTAATCGGGAATGCAAACTGCTTGGTTTTAATATATTATATTGTAAATTGGTGTAGTCTGAAACACTTAATTTTCATAATTCCTAAAAGCCTTATCGCAATGTAACTAATACAAAGTGACATTTTGCATGCATTTTTAAATTATTTGTGTGTGGTAGTAAGTAAAATCAGTTTTAATTTGTAATATATTAATCCGAGAACTTTTCTGTCACTGGAGAAAAAATCATCGAAAAGCGGAGCTAGATGGCATATCTGCCTTAATACATTTGAAAATAACACAATGTGTCTTTTTTTTAAAAATATTTAACCAGCTAACTTCTTTTCATTCCAAAAATATTTTTCCGAAGTGATAGTAAAATGAAAATTAAGAAATCTGAATGAACTTTGTGGTGGCAAAACTTATATTATCACATTTTATGCTTATTTAATTATATGCTTTTTAAATTGATTTAAACTGACATCGCATTTAAATAATTGAAACTTGGTAGGCTTGCTAGCTCTCTAAAAGTGATTTCAGATGTTGGCAAAATTTTAACAAAACATCCTCATACTATCTTTTCTCAACCACTAGTAAAACAATATTTTGAATGCTAAAAACAATTATGTTGCGCAGCTACAAACACATGCATTTTTATATTTTGTCAAAACTTATCCACACCAACACTTTATTATCAAACAAATATATACATACTGGTAATTAAAATCGTTGGTAGCGGAAGAAGTAGTGAATTATATAGCACTACGAATTGTTTAGAAATAGTGGTGAATAAAAATCTACTAAAAGAATTTATTAAACCAAAAATCACAATTAATAAACTACCACTTGAAAATACTTATTCGCTGTCCGGAGCAAGTTCGGCATCTCTGTGTATATAAATAAAACTATTTTTGTGTGTTCTGTATTGCATTAGTTTCTTCAAACCATTTTAGAAACGATATTAATATTAAAAAAAATAAAAGCATTTAAAATTTACTTGAATTATGTGCTTCTAATAATCTTTGCTTTGCCGGTCACCTGTGACCCTCTTGGTGCTACGAACAAACTCAGTACCGGTCACCGGTGACCCCCATGGCTTTCAACGTGTTAATAAAATTTATAAATCAAAGAAGGAAATAGAAAAGCCAATGCTTTACTATAATTTTAAATATAAAAATGAAATTTTCCAAAATATCTGAAAGAGTTAGCTGCTATACAATATTATTCAGCAAGATCTCTAACAGGGCTGCTATTGCTCCACCAAAACTATTCACGTAGCAATAAATTGATCAAAAAAAAACGAATGGAAATTTCCCTGGTCTAGCACTCATTAAAACATAAATTTGTTTCACCCGATTGATATCAAATTTTTATATATGTATTAGATTTACCGGTTTAATGTATTGATCAAAAGTGTTTTATGATAAACTTCAGGGACCGCGAAACCAGGGGGGGCAGAGGGGCTTTGGCCCCATTACATTTTATAAATGACGGAAAGCAGCCTCTTCCATTGACCCTCTTCTCTCTAATTTCCCACTCAATATTTGTGTAATTATATTTACAATTAATAGGAAATAGATATTTTTTGCCTCTGAATTTCAAAAAAGGGTCAATATCTCAAGCGAACTGTTTCTTAGGTGAAAACTGCTAGCAAATCTCCCCCCC
>NC_092212.1:27352610-27354973 GCF_043381705.1 Parasteatoda tepidariorum
TGACAGCAAAAAACCGTATCAATCAGGGTAAGAAGATAAAACTGGTAATCAAAGTATTTCTTTAGCAGTTTATTTGTGGGCGGAGTTATAATTTTTTGATTTATTTAATTCACCATTACTTTGTTCAAAATAAAACTATTTAGTTATACTTTGAATTAACATTGATTATATATATGATTAAACTAACAATAATTAAAATAAAAGCAAAGTAAGTCTGTCAAATTAGTAACGACTACATTTAAGTTACCGTTTTTTATTTAATTGCAACTTGATTCTGATTTTGTACGAATGCTTTTCTGAATCACCCGTCCCCAAGGGGTTAAAGCTTGGAAATAATATTTAAAAAAATATTTCTGCCTTTAATTGTCATTCGGTTGTCACATTACTACCACTTAAAAAAATCATTCTCAAAGAGAATTGAAGTTGGCAAGTTTGATTTAATTGATTATCAAAAATAAAATTTACTACGACTTTAAATGTTAAGAAAAATCTGGTTTAAAAATAAGAAATTCGTATAAGACAGTGTATCTTTAGCTTTAGATTACAGGGATTCTACAGGCAAGTAAAATTGTAGAAAGTGATAAAAACTCATTTTATTTTTAGTTGTTTAATTTACTTTAATAATTCAATCGTAACTACCACGATGACATAAATTATAAATAATTTGTATCGAAAGAAAAAAATTCTTTGAAATCATCAAAGGGCCATTTAGGCCTCAGATGCCCAGTTCTACAACAACGGACGAACTTTGAAATCATCTTCAATAGTGAAGTAAAAGTACATGATAGAAACGAAAGAAAAGATAACTCTAATATTTTTTAATAGATGTTTTCTTTTTATTAATCACCACTTTTTACATTTTTTGTAGGCTGTGGTATCCTTACTGCTACTCAGTGGCAGCACTGGTGGGCTTTCATTGGTTCAGCGGATTTGACATGACTCAAAAAGATAAGATTACGACAGGCATATAATTTAGTATAAGGACGACACAAACATTAAATTATATAGTTATCTATGCCCTTCCACATTTGAGGATTGTGTGATGTACTTCTTTAGTTGTAGGAAGTGATTTTCTAGTGGAACTGAAGCATAATTTTTTTAATAAGTAGAATTTTTTTAGAGCGCTAATGAATATAAGCTTTTGCCCATCATCTATCTAACCTTTAAAATAAAAATTATTCATTTGTGCTGTGACCAAAATTAATTTAAATCTAATCTATTTAAATATTAATAAAACATGTTAGCTGCCATTAGTAAAAATATTTTGTAAAACTACGAACATTGTTTAATTGTAGGGAATGTTTGAATTAAACTCTTTTGAAGAATCTTTGAATCTTATATGAAAAGCTGGTTTTTATTTTATTTAATTTTTATCAACAAGTTTAAGAAGGTCATTTACAGTAGCTTAGAAAATCGACTATTGATATTGCCAGAACGTAAAATAAATCGATACACATAAAATAAAAACAATGTCTACAGTGATTAAGGTTCTAAGAATTATACACCAATTTTAAAATACTTTAACTTTTCTTTTTATAAAATTTGTATTTACTATTGAAAAAGGGATCTTAATTTTCTTATGTCAAATTTATTTTTAAGAACTCTTTGAACTACTTTATATATCTTCTCCGAGCACTTTATGTAGATGATATGTATGTTTTTGTAGTTGAGAGAGAAAAAATTTTTGCAACATGCTATGTGAATTATTTCCCTTTTAAAAAAATTGAATTATTTGCTGCGATTGCCCATTAGTGTATTCGTCAAGGCATTTTAACAGATCTTGCGTAACGAAGAAGAATAATAAACATATGATAAAATCTTCCAAGAATATTTGTCAAGAGATCCGTTTCCATAGAAACGCAATCATTAAGGATGTTTTTTTAATCTTAAAAATGCGGAAATTGACTCTGAGACACTAGATAATTGTGAGATGTATTGTTTCTTTCATAAATATTTCTTAATATAAGACATTATGCTGGAACATCAAACATTCTTTATTATACCGTAAACCGGGGCGAGTCTACCCATTTTTTTCAGTTTGTCAACTTTCAAGTGGTCAAACTTTTGTAAATATTAAAGAAAAAAGGCTTTTAAAAGGTTTTTCGGAATCGCTATTTATCCCTCTTTAAAGCTGTGAAATCGATTTTAGAAAATATTAACAGTTATGCTGTTACTGTATATTTTTATAGAACTGCTGACAAATCTCTCGTATGGGGCGAGTCTACCCATTCTACTAAAATGAATGTTAACATTGTAAATAATCAAATTTTACTATTAAATTGTTATTTTAGTTACTATATAGGATATTTATGAAGTAAAATTCATAACTTTATTATATATTCCATTTTTTTATTCATAAAATA
>NC_092212.1:27355050-27357052 GCF_043381705.1 Parasteatoda tepidariorum
TATATATATATATTATGCGCAAAACTGGAAAACGAAAAAGCATTAGATATTAGATACCCCGAACACTTTGGACAAGATAATTTAATTTTTAATTTTCTAAGTATGGTAGGTCTTAAACTTGATTATGACGAGATACTATGGTTCAAATTGGGCGAAAACATTATTCGATTTAATGCTTTATTAAGGTAGTAGCAAATTTGCAGTGAATTACGGTTAGAAATACCAATAAATAGCACAACGTTGAACCAAATTTTTTTTACATGATGCATGTTTTGTTCCGATTATTTTATATCAGTACCTTTATACTAGCATTATATTAATTTTATAATGATGACATACTAATACAACGCTGGTCTCGTCGGGCAAAATAATTTTCGAGATATGGTATGTCTTGAACTTGATTACAAACGGGAACATGTTTCAATTTAATACTTTACAAAGGTCATAGCAAATTTTTAGTGAATTAAGGTTCCCAATACTATAGCTCAATGTCAGACCAAGATTTCCGAGTACTTTACATAATATATGGTTCTGTTCCATATATATTATATTGTCTTTTTAGTACATTAATAGCCGAAAAGTGATAGAATTTTTAAATCCACATCTAATCAATCAATCTAAATACATCTAATCATCAAGTTCACTTAATAAATTTATCTCCTATTGCATGTTTAATACAAATTTTTTAAGAATAGATTTTAAAAAGCGCTGCGCATCGAGTATAAAGATATTTCGCTTTGATAAATTTCACGAAATAAAAATGTTAAATAATTTTAATTATTCTTTTTATCAAACAATACCAGTGGAAATTTATCAATTTTTTAGGAATTTACTTTCAATAGAAACAAAACAATTAGATAATTGTTTCGTAAGACTATGTCTTGTTATACATTTCAAGAGATATTACCTACCTATTTTCAAGTAGAATCACATTAGATAAGCAGTTGATAAGGAAATTGCATACTCTAAAATTCTAATTTAAATATAAAAACATTAGATATATATTTATTGAAAGAGAAATTACTAATAAAAAATTTTAAAAATTACTTCATTTTCTTTATAATAACATAAAAATTTTATTTGAAAAAATCTATTCATTTTGCTTAAATTTTCTTGCGAATTACATTCTATTTCAATGTAAAAGTTTTTTTTTAATTTATACAAAAATTAAAAATGGTTTGAAATTTCTTAAATAAATAATAAGCTAACACTTGCTGTCTAAAGTTTGCAAACTCTGCTAGCTAGGCTTGTAAATCTCCGTAACAGCTTTTGCTGATTCAATTCAAGCTTGTTTTGCTCGTTCATTGGATACTTAAATATTTTAGTCAAGCTTTGTATGTATGCTAATTTTTTTTAAACTGAAGTATTTAACTTTTGAACACCGATGTTGCCCCTGGGACGAGATCGATCACTTTAAAATTAAAAAAATTTTATTGTATATTATGTGAGCAAATTGCTTGAAGAATTTTTAACATTATATTAAAATACTGCACTGTATTTTAAGTGATTTAGTGCCTCAAACAGTATTAAGTACTCGGAGAGTTAAGTGATAAAAATATACAACATATACATCTTGCGAAACGTTTAATTCATAATCATTTCATTTCATTTATATACATTACGAATTCATATGTACAAAATTAGTCCCTTATGCGCACATGCGAACGATTGATGTCATTTTTAAAAAAAATCATACAGAAATACTCCAGCTGTCCGAAATTTAACCCTTTCGCGCCGACTGTCACAAATACGTGCCATCATAAAACCGTATCAATCAGAGTAAAAAGATAAAACTGGTAATCAAAGTAATTTCTTTAGCAGTTTATTTGTGGGCGGAGTCATAATTGTTTGATTTATTTAATTCACCATTACTTTGTTCAAAATAAAACTATTTAGTTATACTTTGAATTAACATTGATTATATATATGATTAAACTACCAATAATTAAAGTAAAAGCAAAGTAAGTCTGTCAAATTAGCAACGACTACATTTAAGTTACCG
>NC_092212.1:27358429-27363269 GCF_043381705.1 Parasteatoda tepidariorum
CCTTTCAAAGAAAGCTGTAGCAAGATTGCATCCTGATTCTGATTTTGTACGAATGCTTTTCTGAATCACCCGTCCCCAAGGGGTTAATGCTACATTTGAAAAAGGTGGTGATAAATAAATCTCGATACTGTTTGGTAGATCGCCACCATTACAATTATCATACAAATGAATCAGAATTCTTTAAAGATAGTTTTAACCCTTTAATGAGCCATTTATTTCTAGTAAAAGTAAATTAAAGTATTTTTGGAATTGAAATTGATATAAGAATAGTAATTGATATAAGAAAAAAAACTCATTCAGCTTGTAAAAAATTAATCTATATTTTAATAACATTTTTTGGTAGTAAGTATATTTACCATGAGCTATTAGGAACTTATTGACTTTTATTTTTCGTCATTTATAAAATAAATTTTTAAAATGCTACAAACTTCAAAAGGAATTATGTATTTTATAACTTTTATTACGTTCTTTTAAAACTAATAAATGGTTACCATTTTTATTCAAACGCACTTTAAGAAAGCTGAAGTTATTAAAAAGTGGAAACCTAAATTAAAAGCGGTAAAAAAGTTCCCATGGACTTTAAAAATTGGTGGTAAGTACATACCTGCCAACTTTTAATCCCTTCCATTATCATTTTTCACAGTGGTATTAAAATGGAATTAAAACTTCAATTTTAAGCAAACAAATACGTTGTATATGAGCTAACTTAAGTTGACAACCATGATAGTAACGCATATTAATATATGCGCTTAATTTTTGTAAGAATAGTGGTGATCAAAATCATTTCAAAATTAAGTTTATAAAAGAAAAAATAGTATATATTTCCTACCACTTTAAATATGAAAACAAAATCTTCCGGAAAATCCGGAAGAGTTGGCAAGTATGTAAGTATACTTATACCACGTCCTTAGAAAGGGCTAAGTGATTACTGGTAGAAGAGTCCTTAGAAACTGGGGCCGTAGCTTAAGTGCGTACGAATTAGAGGATAGATTTTTTTAACTAATTTACTAAGAAGGGAATTAGGGATGGAAGGAATAAATGCTTGTTTAGTAAATGTTGTTGTTTAGTAGCATAGCACCCTAAAATCTCTAAAAAATATTTAAACAAAATAATAAAACCATCAAGATTTATAATCAGTACAAAAATATTCAGCATATAATTTAGGACAGAAGGAGTAGTTTAATGAAAATTCGAAAAGATTTTATACGAAAATAAGAACTTGATAAACAAACGTATCGACAGTTTTGCCGTGGGAAATTGATTATATTTTTCGAGAGAGAAAAAAATGGTGACATGTGACTTCTTCTCTCCTACATTACTAATTTGTCGTCTCGTACACTGTCGTCTCCTCATACACGTGTTGAATTTGACATAATAGTGGGGGGGAAATTTCATTTATAATAAACCATATTATTTATAGACCTATTTGATAACAAGTACCGACCAGGTGGCCGAGTGGTTAGCGTGCCTGACTGCGGAGTCGATGGTCGCGGGTTCGAATCCTGCTCAGGGCATAGATGTTTCTTTCTCTCTGTGTTCTATGTCCGTTCTCCTTTGTGTGTGAATGTGACCCGCCCTATAAACGGGTTTGTGGTTGTGTGACGTGGGCGACGCTGCTCCCCAGCCGTGGCTTCGCCACAGGTGCCCACTGGGTAACGAGTAGAGAGTAGCAGTTCTGGCATTTTCTGAGGTCAATGGGTCTTCGTCCCAAGTGCCCGCCATTAACCCCTTGGGGACGGGTGATTCAGAAAAGCATTCGTACAAAATCAGAATCAAGTTGTAATTAAATAAAAAGCGGTAACTTAAATGTAGTCGTTGCTAATTTGACAGACTTACTTTGCTTTTTCTTTAATTATTGTTAGTTTAATCATATATATAATCAATGTTAGTTCAAAGTATAACTAAATAGTTTTATTTTGAACAAAGTAATGGTGAATTAAATAAATCAAACAATTATAACTCCGCCCACAAATAAACTGCTAAAGAATTACTTTGATTACCAGTTTTATCTTTTTATCCTGATTGATACAGTTTCATGCTGTCACGTATTTGTGACAGTCGGCGCGAAAGGGTTAAAAAAAATAACAAAAATTTATAACAAGTTATTATAGGAAAACTGAATGTTAAGGTAATTTGTTTAACACGTTCACGCCGGATGTTGCGCCTGAAAGAGGGACGGAAAAGAGAAAATACTAGTAGAAGATTTGTTTCAATATTCGGGAGGAGTTAATCTATTCTCAGCAATAACAATTCACTGTAAGGAAATTTATCACTGCGAAGAAGCAATTCAATATAAAAATTGCATCCGTTAAAAACAATTGGTAGTTATAGATTTTCATTATTCCCTGAAAAAAAAACTAAAAAAATGAAATTTATTTGTTACCAATTTTTACTCCGGTGCGCCGCTATATGAGACAATCTAGCGTGACCCACCGGTGGATCACCCCGGCGTGAACGTGTTAATATAAATACCTGTTCAAACGTGAAATAACAGCCCGTAACTAACTGCGTATGAGGACCGAGGATGGCAAAGGCGACTATAATTCTTAAATTGGTAGAAACTCAATTCATTTTAGTTTATTTATTATCTCTTTAATTATCCAATTGTAACTACCACTATGACTTTCATTTCAAATTATGAAAAAAAATATTTTATTAAAATGGTAAGAAAAGAGCTAATCCACTTTCACTTTCTATAATAAACTTTAAAAGATGTGCTTGAATATGTTTCTAATTTTAATATCTTTTAAAAAAATTTTGCATTTTATTAATCACCCTTATTGCATATACTGTCGCCGGTAGGAACCCTGACGTGGATAGCAGCGCCATGGGGTGCTCAACAATATTAACCCATACGATTTATTTAATAACCACACTAAGAAAGAACATCCAAAATGGAAACTGGTAAAAAGTTTTTATTAAGATGTTTTTAATTTAGTCGATTAGTAACAAATAAAATTTAATGCCTACCTACATTATCATTTATTTGACATTTATTAAAAATATTATATCAACATAAAACATATTTCGTTTATTACTTTTTTTAAGCATTAAAAACAAGCAAAATCATTTTCACTTTATATTTTGTAAAATGATGACGAAGAATATTCATTAACTTGATAAGAAACTACTTACAATAGAAAACAGATTAGATTCCTCTTTTATAAAACAAATTATCATTATGCATTTGAAAAAGATATTGTCTCCGTCAACCAATTAAAAGCCTGTTAGAAAATCAATTGATAAGAGCATTACATACGGAGATATGCTAATTATGATGCGAAAACAATATAAGCTATTACTCAAGGGGGAATTTACCGTTTAATTTTTTTTATCATTTTTAAATCTTATCAAAGATAACATAAAATGACTTCATTAAAACTAGTGACGAGGTCAGCACTGCTGCAATGGCTTTAATTATCTTTGTTGAGCCGAAAGAACTACCACAGTGTCAAAGGTTTTATTGGCTAACTGTTTGGCAGTTATAATCAGGGACGTATCTAGTGCAGAAAATGTTTAAAGAAAGAGTTTATAGTTACAAATTATCTTTTTTTTTCATTATAAACAAATATACATACTAAAGAATGAAAATATTACAAACATTGCAATATGCTTTACATTTATTTTTCAATATAATTTGAAATGTTACAACCAACACAATCTAATTTCCTTGATTAGATATATCTAAGAGTTCCTTGGAGAGAAAAAAATCTTTGTACAGTTTTTATGAGCGATGATAATTTTTTGTCATCTTCCTTATGATCAGAAGTTAGCTCAGATGATGCAATTTTCTTTTTTATTGGTAAGCATTATTTACAGCTCCTCCTCGTCTTTCTGTCTAAAGTAAAATATGAAAATATCACTATGTGAGGCATTTTATGAAAAACTTGCAGAAATATGTAATGGACGAGTCCCCTAACTGAGAGTATTTGGTTTCATTCCAAAATAATCTGACCACTGTTGTTTGAAAATAGTAAAAAAAGGTTGAACCGGTTTTCATGTTAAGTGGGAAGTGGAGATATTTCCCCCTTCTTTCAACGAATTATTTTGTGTTAAATAATATGTTTTGAAAACAAACATTTAATTTTAATATAAAATATTCTCTATCGTTTGTAACGTTTTCATCAAAATGAAAATTTATGTCGAATATGCATAAGAAAAAGAATAATCTGATTATAGTAATTTAGCAGAACGGTCAAACTGAGTCCAGATTCTTAAATTGCTGGAAATCAAAAATTGAATACTATCTTTCTGAGAATTTAATTTTTTAAAGAGCTTTATAAATAATTAATAAAATAATTATTTCTAAATAAAGAGGTATGACGTCAAGGAAACTATGAACTGAACTGTTAGGAACGTCAGTGATCAAAACTGACTTGACTGCTTAGATTTAAAAAGTTAAGGAAATATGGAGCGAACTCCATTGGCACCTTGTCATGGAACTTACTAAATGATAAACCACATTTCCAAATTCTTTAAGATTGTTTCGGTTTCAGTGGTATTTATAACAAGTTTCTGTGTACCGTTTCATTATCTAATTTTGTTAGGTATATCTCTGGAAATAATAACAAGGTAAGATTTATTAGAAAATTGACACTTTCGAAAAAATATGGTTTATCTCTATATTGTCCCAGCCTTTGCATCTGTAAGAAAAAACTAGATTCTTATATATGCCATGCATACATGTCAATGCAAATTTTATATATTTTCTAAATGTTTTGAAAGATTCTATAAAAGTAGTTTCAGTTACTATTAAAACTTGATTAACCGGTTAACGCCCAGCGTCATATATACAGGACAGTTCCTTTTTACAAAGACATTCATTGTGGTGGGAAACTTT
>NC_092212.1:27363769-27379571 GCF_043381705.1 Parasteatoda tepidariorum
TGTCGTGCCATTGAGGAAGGAAGGACAATCGTACCCTGTTACAATTGACCCCACTCTCCCCTACTTTAATTTTTTTCCTTGAGGTATTTAATTATTTCATTATTAATAAACATATATACATTGAAACACTGAAGTAAGGAATCTAAAGTTTTAAAACTACGTATTTATTCTTACCAATGCATACGGCATCTTTTTGTCCTTTTTTATCAATGTCTTTTGGTACAAAACCATCCTTACACTCACAAGTGAAATCGCTGCCAGCCTCTACACATTTTGTATTTTTTCCTTTACAGTCAGTGTCTTTGCATTCATGTTTCGCTGCTAAAAAGTATACAAACTGTAAGGAATTTAAACAAGAATATGGTAAAGATTATTTCTTATTTACAAGTGAAACTGAAATTTTTTGAGGATCTTGAAAGTACAAATATTTCTCTTAAACTTTTTCTTGTATTTCTAAATATTTTTAATAACTACCTTAATTTTTTTCCTTGAGGTATTTAATTATTAATTGAGTTTCTTTAATATTTTTAAAGCATTGATACTTTGAAGCATTGAAGTATGGAATCTATCGTTTTACAACTACAGATATATTCTGCTCAATGCATACGGCATCTTTTCGTCCTTTTTAACTACTAACTGTTTGTACGAAACCATCCTTACAATTACAAGTGTAATCGCTGCCAGCTTCTACACATTTTGTATTTTCTCCTCTATGCCTGTGTCTTTAAATACATGTTTTCCTACTTAAAGTTTTACAAAATATAATAAAACATTTTTGTCGTTATAAGAAAAATTCTAGAAAATTAGGTTTTTGCAGATAAAGGATAAAGCTGAATTCTTTTGTGGATCATAAAAAAATAGGAATATATTTTTCAAAAAAAAAATCTTGTGTATTTTTTTAAAATTTGCTTTAGAACTACCGTTATTTTTTTGCATGCAAAAAAGCTCTATTTCAAGTATATTACACTGAAACAGTGGCGTACGCAAGGGAGGGGTTTAGGGGTTTAAACTTCCCTTGAGCTCAGATAAAATGGCAAAAATAAAAATTTTAGTAGAAATTATGCGTGCTATTATTTTTTAAGACTATTTATTTTTATTTGCCTTATGCCTACTTTTTTTTTTCACGGTATTTCTCATAATACTGAAAAAAACATTTACTATAATAACTGTGCCAATATATGTATATATATATATAGATATTTGCTGTTCTTGGCCCTTTAGGATGTCAAAACGCAAGAATTTAACTATTTTTAATTATTTTGAGAAAAAATCACGACCTGAAATTAGTGAGGTGACAGCCTCTTGTGCCAATGTAAGTTTTTCTGTTGTACAGAAATGTGATACTACAGTTGAAGAGAACGTGTCTAGCATAACAAAATCTGATGAATGTGAAAGTGGTCCTCAAAGTGTTACTTCCCACCCATTTGACATTGGACTTTTTTCAGAAGATATTACATTATGTTCCTAAACTTAAAAAATCAAATCAAAATTTAACTAAACAATGTTGTCTAAATAAAAAATCAAAATTGTCTATCTGTCTAAATTAGGGAAATAATAGTACTTTATTACAGACTCGAATTTCTTTTAGTAGTTTCAGAAAACACCCCCCCCCCTGAAAAAATTCTGCGTACGCCACTGCACTGAAAATTACTTTTTTTAATTTCTTTCAATTTACCCCAGTTTAAGCTATGAGTAATATCACTCAAAACACCTGTTATTTGTTCTAATTGTTACGTAATTATATTATTACTAATTGCGTAATTTTTAAGTTCCAATTTGTTACGCATACGTGGTGGCACCTTTTGCATAACCGATGAATTTTGTCTGTTTAATAAAGGTGTGCATTCAATGAATCATAATTCGAATTGTAAACAATTTCTTAAAGGCAATGTCCATTAAATTGGAAGCAACGTAAAAATAACAATAATTGTAAAATGAAACAGTTTAAATTCGGAGACAGTCAACATTTTTATGTACAAGAACTTCTTTTAGATTTGGCCCTTTAACATGATTTAACAACTAAATTAACCGTTATTCTATTTGTATCATAAATGGTATTTCAAGTCATTTGATAAGCTATCTTAAGGAATGCCTAAATTATCTTATTTTCCTCAGCAAAAAGTTACGTCGTTTAGCATTTTTAAAAAATTACATGTTTACACTAAACTTTTCTACGCATTATTGAAAATTATATGAACAAATGGTGAAAATCTGATTAAATAAATAAAAAAAATCTATTGGGGAAAAAAATTGCAGCTGATGCGCCTTTTTATGTCTAATAGTACTTGAAATTAAAAATTTAAGACTTTTTTTTATAAATTCTTATTTTATTTAGTTGAGTCATTAAATGAATTCAAAAAGATTTTTACAATTTCAAAAAAAGGATGTCCAGGTTGAACTTAGAATTCAAAAATGTAAAAAGTAGTCATATATATAAAAGAGTTTATGTCAAGGATTATTCTTTATAAGGTGAGGTTGAAAGACTAGGAATTTAGTTTCAATAAAATATATCGTTTTCCATTTTTCTCTTGAGATAAACATGCACCTAGTCCTGAATAAGATGCGTTAGTTTCCAGAAAGGTGGGTAGTTGTTTAAAGTAAGCAAGAATAGGTGTGGTATTGATCATGGTTTTCAAAATCTCGAATGTTCGAAGTTGATCATTAGTTAAAGTGATTTTTTGTAGTGATTAGTTTGCAATAACAGCATAATTTCAAATTTGTTTTCTAAACTGATTAGCGAATCCAAGGAAACTGCGAACTTCTTAAAGATCAAGGCATTCACCATCTTGTGAAGGAATTTTACCAAAAAGAGAAATTTATGATGCAACAAATTACAACTTTCCTGGATTTAGCTTGAATCCAGCTTTACGAGTAGCTTGAAAAATATTGTAAATAACTTTGAGGGGGCAATCGAAATTATCGTGTGAAGTTGAAATGTAGTCAATGTATGCATTCACGTTATGTTCAGCAATGTGGTCGCAAGCGCATTTTTAGCTCTCGTTATCGTAGATAGGTCGTTAGTGACACCAAATGGCATTCGAAGAAATTCGTAATGCCCGTCAGCGGTTACAAAACCAGTTTTGTAGATGTCAGATTCTCTGACGGCAATGGTTTTAAGTGCTGATTTTACATCGATTTTACAATACAATTAAATCGTTTTCCTACAGTTCGTTTAGCTCATCTTCCATCTGGTCGATTGGGCACGGATCAGTCTTGGTGATAGAGTTGAGAGCGAGGGAGAAATCTACAACAACTCGTCTTTCATGGAAGTGCTGCTCAGACATGAAAGCAGGGCTGGCGTAAGGTGAGTTAGAAGGACGATAAAATTCCCTGCTTTAACCATTTTTGAATTTGAGTGTTCAAAAACTGGTGATCTGGCTCTATAGGGTGATATGGTCAACAACGGATAGGCATGATGCAATTCTATTTTGAATTCCACATACGGACATTGTTTAATTTTGTCATCATCAGAATAAAATATGTCTGAAAATTGTCCAATTATAGCATCAAGTTGAGATTTCTGAAGCTCAGATAGTCCTCCATATGTTGGAGTAAGTTCAGTTTGAGAAGGATATATATATATTTACTTGGTTTAACAACTTCGTCTAATGGTGTTACTGAGAGTTCACTGGAAGAAATGCAGTTAATGCTAGGTTTCGATGAATGAATACATTCGTATAGCTGGAATGCAGACCGCGTAAAAATGCAAAATGAACAGTTAGAGTCGTAAGTGCACCTAGCTTGCATCTGATGTAGCAAATCAAATCCCAAAATGATCGAAAATGGAAGTTGGGAGCATTCCAACCAACCTTGGTCATTTGATGATCAATGCTTCCAACCTTGATGTTTAAAGAAATCCATCCAATAGGGTTCATTAAATGGACGACGACTTGAAAATGTCCATCAATCCATGTGTGAATAACGGCATTAATAGGAACGCTAGAATATTGAATAACGGTAATGTTTGCACACGGATCACAGAGGACTTGAAATTCCGTATTATTGTTAATAATAGCACGTATTAAGGAACGCTTGTTTGTTTGAGTTTCTATACAGTATATAGAATGATCATCATTTTCATTTGCATTTGCAGATCTTGTAGTTGGAAGGCTGCGATTTGCGTTTACAACGTAAATTTGGATAATTGAAACTAGTGGCGCCGCGTGTCACATTATTACTGGAACTAATTGAGTGTCTAGTAGACGGGAACTGAGTTTTCAGTTTCTTGTTGGATTCTTGAACTGATCGTGAGGAATTTCGTAATTGTGTTGAAGGTAAACTTGGTTAAGGGGGAGGTAAACTGCACATAAAAGAAGCATGACCTTTTTCTCCGCATCGCCAGTAAATAATATCTTGAATCGTCAGTAGCAGGGTCATATTTACGTCTTTGCTCAACGTGCGAACTGAAAGTTTTTGACTGAGATTTCGGTACTGAAAAAAAAATGTAGTTGATTAGTATGATATATTCTCTTGCTTCAAACTTCTAGTTCCTGTTTTAAGTGCGGCAGCTTTGTCAATTAATTCTTCGACAGTAATCGAGTTCTGGGTAGCTAAGGCAACTTGCCCCTTTTCCTCGGTAATATCACCAATTATCATAGAAATGCGATCAGCTTGTGGTACACAGAGCTTTTTCAAGAAGAGCAACCTTAGTACAAATATAATCAACTAAACTTTCATTATCTTTCAATTTACGAACGTTCTGATGAGCAAAAAATTCTTCCATTGTAATGCTCCTTTTAAATCTGGCAGAGAGGGCAGTTTTCTATGCAGTCCAGTCATTATAAATTTTACTTCGTTTCATTTGCTGATTTTTTGCAGATCCAGCGAGGCGAGAAATAGCATTAGTTAGTTTAAGATCATCAGACCAATTAGCCAGTGTCGTGATTCTATCTACTTCTTTCATCCATTCAGAAGCATTGTTAATGGCATCTTCTTTAAATATTGATATAGAATTTGGGGTATCATTAGTCGATGTAATTTGGATGATATTTGGTTGTTTACTTGTTTGTCCAATAATTGCTTTTGAGTTTCCATAAATGTAGTGAGAATAGCCACAATATTAGAATCTGTTTGCGAGATAGGAGGTGAAGGGGTACATGAGGAATATGCTGATTGCTTAAAGTTTCACTTGTTTCTGAAGTAATTCAATTTAAGTCAATAATTCTGTGTTATCAAAGCAATTTTCTTCCGAATATTGCGTGTTGTCATCATTTGGTGATTGCATGCGAATAGTTTTAAATGTTTGTCTAAAGTTCCATAATCTGTTTTTTTTTTTTTAAGATTTTTGTTAGATTCATAAGCAAACATGGTACTGATCTGTTTTTTTTAAAGATATACGTGGCGTTAAGTCATTTTTATTTCCACTGAGATTTCTTAAACTCAAATCTGATTTTAACTGGGAGGCAGTTAAACGAGTCAGTCGTTCCGCATTCAAAACTGTATTCACGTCTGTTGACATATTGTCGAAGAAAAGAACAGGACTACCTGGGTGAATAATAACAGTGTAGTGGGTAAAATTCTATGCTGTACAGGCATACTATTTTACCCACTTCAGCAAATTAATAACTGTAACAAAAGTACCATTATTTAGGCAGTTATGCCTTTTAAATATTGGCAAAGTAGCTTAGCTTTTAAAAATTTTATTATTATTCCTAGTTTAGTTATTACCACTTTTTAAAATCTTTTTCTGCTAGCATATCAGTTTCTGAACTATGTAAATGTAATAAGGAAATATGCGTTAGAATTAAAATTCGATTAGAATTTTACTGTCACTAGGGGAACATAACAAGTAGGCAACATTCTTTGGACCAAATGGATTCTAATCAGGTCTATATCTTTAAATAGGGTAACTTCAAATATTAATACCAAATATAATTGATGTTAATATTCATAAGCAAATCAGTACCATGTTTCCATTAATATTGCATTTAAATACGTAACCAATTATTTTCCTTTTAATTACCGATGATTTTAAATTAATTTACTTTTATAGAAACACATGTTGAAAGAATTTCAATAATCAAATAAACACGTGCTATCAGATTATAAAGTCTGCTATATAAAATTCGAATGCTGTTGGGTCGTATGCGACATATAAGTCTTACATGCAGCTTGTTCAACATGGGGAGGAAAGTTGTCTTAATCTTACTTTTCCTAAATCGTACCACTTTTGATTTCTAAAAAAGTATTGAGGACAGAATACCCTAGCAGATAAGTTAGAAATCTTTTCATGCAAAAGAATCAATTCGTTGTTGTGTTCAGGCATTAAGTTTTTATTTAAGTCTATTAATTTTACAAGTTTTTCAATGTAATTTTTGAACATCCGATGTAAGGATATAGCAGATCTAATTTTGTGTGCAAATTATTAAATGCATCAAATAATTATTAAAGTACTTATTCTGTAATGTCTACCTGTCTCTTAGGTAGCTAACTATTGTTTAAGGCAAGGAGTAACACTTTGTTTAAAAAGTGACATAGTTGCCTAACTTGTACCTCTTGAGGGCTCTTAAATCCTACCGGTACGATTTAGGAGCCTATTCCAAGGTCCACATCTGCCATATTAAGTTTAATATCTTTCAGTATTAATTTAATTTTTTCCAACAATTTGGCAAGCAATAAAAATAGCCACACCATTTATACACGATTGAAATTCACTAAATCAAATATCACTTTTAATTATTCATTCAATGAAATGCAAGTTTGCCTACTTGTTCCCTTATAATACAAGCTCTACTTTTGGATGGTTATTTTACTCATTCAAAAAATCTAGACGTTTTGGAGTAAGCTAGGAATGTTGCATTAACACGTTGAATGCCACGCTAATTTTACATGACTTGCCGTCTGGCCGAACGGTAAATTACAACAAACTAAATTTGCAAATATTAAGCAGATTTTGTTAGTTTTTTAAAAGGTTTAGCATGACATATCTGAAAAAATTGAAGAATCATATAATCCTACGAATTGTTTAGAAATAGTAGTGGATAAAAAACTACTAAATTGAATTTATTAAACCTAGAATCACAATTAATAAACTACCACTTGAAAATATTTATACGCTGTCTGGAGCAAGTTGACATCTCTGTGTATATAAATAAAACTATATCTGTGTGTTTTATAATGCATTAATTTCTTCAAACCATTTTAGAAATGATAATAATATTAAGAAAATTAAAAGCAATAACACCGGTGACCCCCACGGCATTCAACGTGTTAATTACGTTACAGCACAGGACGCACTACTCCAACTGCTACATAGGTCATTTCTCATGTCATTTTTAAATGGTACTTTATTTAATCAGTTGAAAGGTGCTGCGAACTCATCCTGTCCTGATTATCACGCAGCATACCTGCCAACTTTTAATCCCTTCCATTATTATTTTTCCCAGTGGTATTAAAATGGAATTAAAACTTCAATTTTAAGCAAACAAACGCGTTGTATTTGAGAAAACTTGAGTTGACAACCAATTTAGTAACGCATATTAATATAAGTGCTTAATTTTTGTAAGAATAGTGGTGATCAATATCATTTAAAAATTAAGATTATAAAAGAAAAAATAGTATATAATTGCTACCACTTTAAATATGAAAATAAAATCTTCCGGAAAATCCGGAAAAATAGTCAGGTATGACACAGTACTATGAGTCGAATCTAATGACTGAGTGTTACAATAAAGCATCAACAATTAAACATTTTGCTCAAGGATTTAAGTGTTCTGGGGCGTAACCCTTTTAACCACCAGTTTTTAATGAGACTTACTTTTCACCAGCTAAAATTAAAATCATGGTGACAAATCAATCGGATTCAAGTGATGAGCCTTCTTGTGATGTATGTAACAATACGTCTGGTAGGGACTTAACAGACTAATCTGCTTCAATGCCTTCCTCTGCATCGTGTTTTTTTTTCAGTAAAATCAATTTCCACGATTACAGTGCCCAAGCGGGAAAAAGTTGATTCTAAATGACAAAGAGCTGTAGTTTTAATAAGCAGCCCTTATAAAAATAAACTGGAAATATCGATTGAACTCAAACTAGCCAAAGAAAAATATCAAGGAGTTGGAGAGGAATGAAAAGTTAAAGAAATTACATCGAAAACTTTCAAATCCAGTTAAAAAAATCGAAATCAGTAAACTAAAATCTAAGATAATAGCTCCTTGAATCAAGGAATCGAAACAAGTTAGTTGTATTAACCCCTTGGGGACGGGTGATTCAGAAAAGCATTCGTACAAAATCAGAATCAAGTTGCAATTAAATAAAAAACGGTAACTTAAATGTAGTCGTTACTAATTTGACAGACTTACTTTGCTTTTATTTTAATTATTGTTAGTTTAATCATATATATAATCAATGTTAATTCAAAGTATAACTAAATAGTTTTATTTTGAACAAAGTAATGGTGAATTAAATAAATCAAACAATTACAACTCCGCCCACAAATAAACTGTTATAAAAATAGTTTGGCTACCAGTTTTATCTTCTTACCCTGATTGATACGGTTTTTTGCTGTCACGATTTTAATTCCAAGTAACAGTCATACTTGAGATTTCTAATAACAAACTTTCATGTTTTATGGTAACTTTCTGACTTCTGTTATTTAAACTCGCAACAGATTAGAAAATGTAGTATTGTATTTTTCATCATAATACTAAACATTTGTTTTGTATTACTTATTCTCTATTTATTTATTTAGTCATTTTTGCTGAAATCTTCTTGGTCGGTACGATTTTCAGAATTAGACAACTGATTTCCTGAATAATAACACTCGCAGCGAATTGTAAAAATAATTAGTTTTTAGTAAAATGCAAAATAATTTTTTCCAAATAAATAATATAAGTAGCTGAACAATTATATTTTATCATTAAAATATTTCAAATGTAATTGCCAGTGATTTGTGAGTGATAAAAACTAAAATGTAAAAAGTAGTACGATTTTAGGGGTTTCTCCTCTATGAAAACGGTTAAATATTTCGAGAAGTACCGATTGGATGTAGGACCTAAAAGAATAAGAATGAATTATATTTAAGAAATGCATTCAATGAAAATAAACTCGATTTTTTTATCTCACTTAAAGTGTGAAGGCTGGTGGAGGCAGTGATCAGTCTAATTAGTGGTTTATTAAAGTAGCATCATTGTAATATTAAGTATACCTTTGGCCGTTACTAAGACATCTTAATTTGGATGTTATGTAGGGATATTATCTCAGAAAATTATTAAAATTCGTTTTAGGAAAAAAATATTTATTAATTGAATCTTAAGTAGAATATAGCAACGTTCAAAAATATTTAAAAAAAAGAGTCCCTTTAAGGATTAAGAAAATCATTCTCGTAACATCGAGAATTTCAGTTAAGATAGGTGTTCAAAGCATTGGGACTGAGAGGTCTAAAAAAACCCTTGTAGGCAATAATTCCAAATTGAAAGTAAATGAATTGTTCCCGACGGTCAGTAAGGAGCATGAGAAGAGATACATGGTTGACGAATTATCGAAAGATAATATAGCTAAAGATAACGCCAACTCCCCATAACAATATTGAATTTGAAAACAATTTGACAGAAGCAAATTGCCAAAAAGACTGTGAGATTTAAAATAAACAAGTAAATGACACATTTTTGTGGTAAAAAATAAAGAATAAAGAGTTGTGAATATATTTTGTCGTGATATTATTGAGTCTTACATTAGTATTGATGTTAGTTAGTCGTTTCAATGATTGTTAAGAAAGGAATAAAATATTTTATATTCAATTTTTATAATTAGCTTAACTTAATTAAAATTCTCTTAAGACTTAAAAAAATCGGTTAAGATTGAATAAAAAAATAAGTTAAGAAATTAAAAGAAACTTTTTAAAAGCTGGGAAATATGTAATGCCTATAGTGGCATCACAAAGCTGTTCTGGCATCACAAATCTAAAATGACTCTCAAGTTCTTTTCATTAATTTGAGAGGAGTCGAGTTTTGTTACATTTAATACGGTTTTTTAAACTATAAAACTAGGATACTTTTTTTTTATCTGAAAAATATTTAACAGAGTTTAGATTATATAACTTGATTTTGCGTTCGTAGTGAAACGTATAAAGAAAAATGGAAAAAATAATTGAAAACAATTATTCATTTTTTTCTCTGGCTTTTCAAACTTAGGGGAAATTTTTGAGAAGCACTATCGAAGTATTATCAGTTTGCTAATTTGTAAAAAATGGTATAGATATAAAGAAAGATACATGATATAAGTTGAACGACAAATATAAAATAAAATATAGTTCAAGTTGAACAATTTTAGCGCCAACTAAATTTTGCGATTGCAGAGTCGTGTATCAGCGAAGTACATTTACTAGTTCGCTTATTTGTAAATAAAGATATAAAATAAGATATATCATACAAGTTTGACAAAAAACTGAAGCATGACTTTTATGATAAATATCTGTTGGAATTTTAGAAAGAATATCTGCCTGTACTCAAAAAGTCATGGATATTGTCCTGTAAAAAATCTTATAAAGGTCTCTGGAAAGTCTCATAGTATCTTGCAATTGCATTTTTAAAGCCAAAGTATTTAAAAAGAAAGTAGTTCAAACAGAAGCATGTTCTTATAGTTACTAATTCTTATCTTGTTAGTATTCTAGGTGGTTTTCTAAACATTGTATTTCAGTTTTTCAGGGCTAGCTCAGCCTTGTGAGATTACTCAGTTGTCTATAAGCAGACCCTAAAAAACATACACTTCGCTTTAACATTTATTTTTTTAAATTTTCAGTCAGATATAGGAAACCTGCAATTAATTTTGACTCTTATGCAAACATCAAAAAGTTTCAATAAAATGGAGCATTTTGTAATTAATATCTTATGTAAAAGTACATTGACATTTAAATATAAAAATACGTTTTTTTTAATTGATCTTTTGTTCCTATTAACATTTTATCTTGACAGAAAAGAAAAAACGTTTGAAATAATAGAGCTTTACGGACGAAAACTGTACGGTTGACGAATTGCCAAACCATACCATAGATTATAAATGTGGCAATTGCAGGTGGAACTGGCGATGGATTACGCGTAAATGTGGTGGGAGAACGAAATTACATTAACCTAAACAGTGAAATTCAATATCATTTTTCTCCTCCTCGACTAGACATGATGAATAAAAATAACTCATTAATTCTTTTTTGAAGAGAATTAAGAAAGAAAATAACCTTTTTATTGTTAGAATCCCTTTACAAATACACTGCATTTATATTTTATTAAACGCAATAATTTATATTTTATAAAACGATCTAGTTTTTTGATATAACAGATTCAATTTTTTAATTTTTTCTTACAGGAATTGTGTTTGAAGAAATAAAAATAATTTATTAATGAACCAATCACAAAAAATAACGTAACATTTTAATACCATGTTTTATTGGAACGCTATTTTGAAGAATTAATTCTACTTAACTTTTATTGTAAGAAAGCATAACCTGTTTTATTTCAGTGATATTCTCTATTAAATCGATATTCTCTATAAAAGAATAATGTAAGCTTTTTCATAAAGATTTTTTTTTTAGAAATTAACAAAGACATATTATTTACTAGAAAAAAAATTTGAGTATTCAAAAATGTTATCACGCTTTAAAGTAATAGTTTCTTGCAAACGAAATAATCGATATTTTTTAAATAAAGTTTGAAAGCGTTTGTTTCATTACTAGAAGCATTCATTGTAAAATAAAAATATATTAAATTACTTTTTTTGCATAATTTTATTAAACTACTTTTTTTGCAATGAGATGAGATCTTAAACTTCGTGAAAAATTGATTCAATTCCTTAATATATACAAAAGTCCTTAAATAATTCATTCATTATGGAGGTCATATATAACTTGATACAATTACTTGATACAATCTTTCAATATAAGAATAATAAATGCAATTAATAGAAAATGCACAATTTGAAAAATATATTTTATTTACGTATTGCGTACAGGTTATTCTGCTACGATCATACGTAACATAAATTTATAGATTCCTAAATACTGTTATATGAGTTTGGTAATTAAAAATATAATTAAAAAATAACATGATTAAAAAAATAACATAAATAAAAAAATAACATAATTTAAAAAAAATTCAACCTTCAATTAAAAACTTCCTGTTGTCAAATATTAATAATAATTATAATTTTTAAAAACTTTTTTAGGCACAAATTTTTAATTCTCGAACTTAATACTATCCTTCATATGAAGATATCGGAAAATTTATAAAAGAAAAACTATATTTTAAAATTGAGACATTGGCGACAACAGAGGTTAGATGTACTCGTATGTGCTGAGTTTAAATAAATTATATGCTATAAAACTCACATTTAAGAGATCAATTTATTATCAGGTCATAAGAGTGTTTTTTAATAAATAAATGTAGTGATTGTTTGATTTGTAATTGTAAGTCCTGGGTGTTTAATGTTAAGTTACACATTTCTTTTGAAATAATTTTTGAAATATGCAAAGCAGGGCGGCATTCATTTCAACTTAAAAATCATCAACTTAACTTTCAATAACTATAGATAAATAAAAAACAGAAGTTTGATAAGAACTTTAAATGAAATACTTTTAGAAAAATTCTTTCTAAATAATATTTAAAACACAATCACTTCGCCTGAGTGATTTTGTAAGGAATTCTAAACTTTTTAATTTTACAAGTTAGGTGAAAAGTAAATATCCTACAATAGTGGTAGGGAATTAAGGAAATTCTAAATCTAAAGTTTGAGTCCTCGAACGTAAACATCTGATCATTAGATCAAAAGTTAGTTTTAGATTTTTTGTTTACTGCTCACTGTACACTAAAACGTAATTTTTTTTTCGTTTGAAATTTTGATTTTAATGCCCTTACTTGAACCTCCTTCGAGTTATGCTTACTTTATAAATTTAATCTCAACTTTATTTTTCTCTTCACTTTTAAACTGTAAAAGACTTTTTCTCCATTTGTAAATTATGAAAAAAGTTATTACTCTGATTGCGTAAACAGTTAATTCATTAAAATTGGACATTCTCAATTAATTCCTTCTAATAGTCAATAATATTATTAATAATAATTATTTGCACAAAATTATAATAAAGGCTACTCATATTTATCTGTAATAAATTAATAAGGTATATTTCATGCACAAAACAATTAAACGACATTGATATTTAAATATAAAAAAGCCTTTTTTTAAATCGATATAAATCAGTTAATTTGATAAATCTTCTCAATTTCTCGGAGCTTAAAATTATTTAAAATAATAAAGTATAGTATGAAATACAAATGTTTTAAGATCGTTTGCGACAAATAAGTCTTAAATGCAGATTGATCCACATGAATAAAAATCGGTATGAAACAATACAAGAATAGGTTTCTTTTTTTAGGATAATGTTTGTGAAGCACTTTCAAGGTATTATTAATTTAGTTATATGCAAAGAAGAATGTGGATATAACAAAATATATCAGATACAAGCTTGGCAGCGGATATAAAAACAATATTTATGATGAACATATACCAGCTATGGCTGCACATTAAAAGTATGAAACGAAGGTATCGCGTCATTGCATTTTTTTTTTACAATATATCAAACACACGTTGGTAGTTCAGACAGTAGCATGCTTCCGTAATTGCTTATTCTTATCTTACTAATAATCTTTAATGTTTTTAAATACTGATGTATTGTAGTTTTTCTTCGTTAACAACACCATCTGAAAACATTTTTTTAACGGAAGTTTAAAATTTGCGCGAATACACTCCTGTCTAATTAGACCTCCTGTAACGTAGTTTGTTACTTTATTTTTCGAATAATTTGCCAAATTAGGTATACCCAAAACTCAGTATGAACCAGAGGAAAAAATCAAAATCACATCCGATATATAAAGCTTGGAAAAAAGAGTTCTTGAAGCAAATTTGGAAACATTTTTACGGGCTTCCTTGACAAAAACTGTATGGTTACCGTCCTTTTTAGCGATTTGGAAAAAAATTATTTTTATTGTGCAAAAATTGCTTTACTTTGTTCAATTTACTTTGTTCCTCTATCTAGTCTCCAACATTTGAAATGACTATAGAGCAGTCCACTAACGTATCATAATGCCTGATTTATCAGTAGAATTAGAATGCATTAGAAATTTTTTTATCTTATTTGCATTTATACAGATATGGCATGACTAACTTGAGTATTTTTCCACAAAAAAAACTTTTTACAAAAATTGTATTTAGAACGAATCACTGCAGTAATTATAATTCTCAAATTTTTCGAGATAACTGAAAACTCATAACATTTTCTCGCAACCCTTAGCCTCCTACTTACCCTTGCACTGTATGTCTTTTGTTCCTTTTTGGTCCTCATCTACCAGTTTAAAGTTTTCGATGCAGTCACAATAGTAATCATCACCTTTCGGAACACACTTTTGATTTTTCCCTTTTTGACATTCAGTAACACCACACTCATATTTATCTGTAAAAAAGTAATAAGGTATATTTCATGCACAAAACAATTAAACGACATTGATATTTAAATATACAAATACATTTTTTTTTAAATCGATATAAGTCTGTTGATTTAATAAATCTTCTCAACTTCTTTGAGCTAACAAACTTGACTAGAAATATAAAACAAAATTTATGATGAACTTATGCTGAATATGCTTGCGCATTAAAAGTATGAAACAACGGTATCTTGTAATAGCATTTATTTGTCAATATATCAAACAAAATAGTAGTTCAAACTGTAGCAGGTTTCCTTAAATGTCATATTAATTATCTTGGACGTATTTTAAATTGTAGTTTTTCTCCGTTAGAACAGCCATGTGATGAAAAATTTTGCAACGGATGTTTAAAATTTGCGTTATTACTTGGTTGTTTAGATTTATTCTTATTCAATTTGTCAGATTCATCTGTCAGATATAATCTATTCTGTTGTAGATTTATTGGAAGGCAGGGCTAATAACTCTTTGCTTTATTTTACTTAAGACTAATGAATCCATTAATAAAAATTTTATTTAGATTTAATGAGGATTATGTGAGCTAAAATTAATGTGGGAGAAAAAATGTTCTGTTATAGTAAACATACTCATATTTGTGCTACCTTTTTATGTCATTTTCCCCTTATTAATAAATACCTGTACCTCTGAAAATGTCGCTTACCTGTATTATCCACTTGGCTCTTCATTTATTCATTCTTAAAGTTTTAGACTATATCGCTCATTTTTTTATGGATTGTTGAAAGCATTTTCTCTATGCTTGTATGATATGTGCATAAAAATAACAAAATTGAAATATATTGATAAAATCAAGTCAACTAAAAAATATTTATATATCATGCTAAAATCCAAGTATTTTCTTATATTACTTGTTGTTCATTGCCCAAAAAACTGAAACGGTCATGAAATTGGCGAAAAACATTTCTTTACATTTATTTAAGGCAAGACAATTAAAGTTTAGCTTTAAAGGAATGTATAGAATTTTATTTACATATTCGTAACGTTATATTCACGAATATATGCATCACATTATTTTTTCATGAATTTCTAAATCTTAGTTTCCAAAATCTCCCAAATTCGACATTAATTGTTCTTATATTAAGACAAAAGTATATTTATAATATTTTAGTAAAGTAAATTAAATGACATTTTTTTTCAAAATATAGTGATTATACTATTATATATTTTCATATCGCAAGGAAAAGAATCCATAGATATCACCTGGTCTTGTAGTTGGTAACAAGTACAACAAAATACAAAAGCCACGTAATATGGTAATATGTATGTTTTTAATTCTCTTTTATTTTGAACTTTAAAATATTAAATATTAATTAATTATTTAATATATA